>NC_134458.1:24673026-24976785 GCF_047948215.1 Lycorma delicatula
TACTGAGGCAGAATTCCGCCAAGTAATATGTAGCCTGGCTAGAAATAAAGCCCCCGGATATGATTGTATCACAGTGGAAGTTCTTGTTCGCACTCTGCCAGTGATTCTTGGTTCCCCTGATAATGGTGTTTAATAAATTGCTTTTTGCTGGATATTTCCCAGCGTGTTGGAAACGTGGTGAGTTGAAACTGCTGTTCAAAGTTGGCAACAAGGTCTCCACTGTAAGTTCTTCTTACCGGCTACTGACGATCTTGCCTGTAGTAGCTAAGGTTTTCGTGAAGGTCTTGTACCTCTACTTTAATAGCAGGTTGACCTCTAATCGTATGCTGATGGCGACCAGTATGGTTTCCGTTCTGCAAAGGGCACAGAGGACGCTATTCTTAGGGTAATGGATAAGGCTTCAACGAGCGAGTGCAAATATATACTAGGCGTCTATTTGGATATATCCGGGGCCTTCAATAACTTGTGGTGGCCCTCTGCCTTGTTTCAACTTCAGTGGCGTAGGTGCACGCTAAATGAGAATAGAACTATCTCGAGCTACTCAGCGACAGAATTGTCGTCCTTGACAGAATTGTCGTCGTGACAGCTGCTCGGAGGTAGGAAAGACCTTATCTAAAGGCTGTCCACAGGGTACTGTTCTAGATCCACTCTTCTGGGTTGTTGAGTTCGAACCTGTCATGCGATTGCGGATATACAGTAGCTGGCGCATCGCGGCTTATGCCGACGATGGATTGCTGCTGGTCGAGGACAACTTGCGTGCCGAGATAGAGCTCAGAGCGACACAAGTATGTATTGTATTGCGGTTGTGGAGTCTTCAGCATAAGATGGTTTTCAGCACGGAGAAAACCAGTATGATATTTCTTAAAGGTCGCCTAGGACCATCAGGTCTAGAAACGGGGGGATGGCGACCGGAAGCGTCACACGGCGGATATCTTTCATTAGGGAGTTGGGATGAGTCTTAGTTATTACTACAGAATTTTCAGGAAGCTAAGAAAGATGACTGAACATTTTATTTCTTTCAAACTTTTATTTGAAGAAATTTTCAAGATTAATACCGATATATAATTACTTACCTATATTTATTCTTATAATCACTGTATCGCTAAGTGACATTTGAGTTAAATATAGAGTAGACATATGAAATGTATCAAGAAAAAGAAATTGAATTTGTATATAATTTTTTTATAATTTTAGAAATAATAATACAATGAAATTAAACGAATTGTTAAAAGATCTGGTGACTAAACCTATATTTATAAAGTGTAGGAGGAGAATACGCAAGCTGCTGACTACAATTGGCGACTGATATCCAACTCTCAGTATCGATTTCGTTGTCAGAGTATAAAGCTAAGAGGATGTGTAACTGTAAGTGAAACAATTAACTCTGAAATCAGCCTTTTATTAATAACAGTATCGATGAAAACCATTTTCTACATCTTATTTTTCTGTTGATAATATCTTTAAAAAAATTAAAGCTGACAAGTATTATAATATGTTTACACGTATTACGATATTATAATTTATTAATATAATTATAAAATATATTGTGAGAGTAACACGTGTTATAATGTGTTTCTTATCGATATTTAGTTACATTAAGTGAAATAAATTGTAATTACGCTAAACGGTTGCATGTGCCTTTTTAATACCGTATCTCACAAATAGGGAATTTTTAATATTAATTGTAGTATTTAAGCATACATCAATCCAGTGACACACAAGTACGAACGCGGAGAGTTAAGCCGGGTTATAAGCATTAATATAATGATTATATTCTTCGTAAAGCGTAGCAATTTCGTTTTTTATACGGTAAATTCTTCGTTCGATCAGGCTTGGAATTTTTTATAAGCTATAAATATTTAAAATCATATTTCCACTTACAATCTTTGAGCTTATATGGAAAATTAATCGTGTATATGTTAGATATGCTACATTTGTAAATATATGTTCATAGAGTACGATGTGATATTAAGATATAGGCGTATGTATGTTAGAATAGAGCGAGTACAAAATAAAGTTTTTACGTCCTGCAAGTCGTAAAATTCACTCGACCGAAAAAAATGTTATGCAAATAAAAAACCGTGAACGATAAGAATAAGTATACCGGCGAATTAGCGGTCGAGTTGAGAAATAAAAAATTATATGACGTATTTATAACTGCAACTGTTCATCTAGATAAATAATGTAAACGACTGACAGAGTACACATCGTAAAATCTTAACGATGTACTCGTATATTTAGTTTGACATAGATCCTTTTTCTATTATTTGACCTTCACATCTTCACTGTCTGAGACCGAATCTTACTCCATTTAAAAAAAGGATCGGTACATCTTTCGACATCGGTTTTCATTTTGTATAAAATACTCCAAGCTCCTGAGCCAAGACTGAACCAACATGGAACTGCAGTTTTACTAAAATTTTAGTCGGCAGCAGTTGCTATCAGGACTCTGTGCATTTCGAGTGTAATAGATAGCAGACTGAAAATATCGATGAACAAAATCGGTTGTATAAAAATGTCGTAGTTTTCGGTTCCCAATACTATGTCGTGTTGTTTAACGACGGTTCCGACTTAGACGATTAATATTGGATTCCAGATTATGTTAGCTCTCATTCCGATAACTCTACAAAGCACGCAGTGAAAAGTTTGGCGTTATTTGACGTTTTGTTTTGTCATCGCTTTAATTTCTGTATTAAAATAAGCCTTCGAACACCATTCGACAGAAAAAAATTAGGGTACTTAACCGTAAATGTACTCTATTCAGGATTACGTAAGCGATATCCTAATCCAACGGAAAATTAATTATATATATATATACTTTTTTTTGGAAAAATAAAAGTTGTATGTCGGACATATGTTCATAATGTTATTTTCAAAATACATCTGGAATTATAATCGATTTACGGATAATTTTTAGTGGTACGAGATCTAAAATCGTGTTAGAAGCGATCGATTTATCGTATTAAATGTTCGAAGCGTACTTTTTTGAACCAAATGTCAGCCGCTGTTGCTCGATAGCTTTGAGAACTGTGAGAATAATTGTAGGTGATTTTTATACAGCTACTTTTTTATTTCTTGACAGTTTAAATTGTTTTTCATATTTTACGTTTCAATGAAATTTTTAATTCGAAACTTAGTCGCTTGAATTGACGGTTTAAATTTTTAATTCAATTTAATATTACTAAGTACGGGTTTATATTTATTACGGATATACGGGTAAAATATACGTTTTGAGTTTCTTGTCATCGGATTTTGTGACGGGGTACCTAAAATCGAAATATCTAGATTCGAATCGGACCCGTTGATGGCCGTGTTTTCAGGTCGGATAGCCATGTAGATCGGTAGATAGAAAGATGGACGAGCAGATAAATACGCGACGCTTAGACCTCTATGTTTGACACCTAAGATAAACGCAACGCATTCCTAACCTATGGAAGAGAAGGGACCGGACTATTGTTTTAAACAGGCCAGCGGGCGACCAGATACCGCGGCAGGCCCCCCGCGGGGTTCTCGACCTCGCCTCACCACTATACCTTTCATTTCATTTACTTTATTTATTTTACACATGTTACTTTCAGACCTACCTGACCGTTGCTGCCGCTTCCCTACCCGATCCTCGCTCTTTCCCGTCTCGCAGTACAACTTATCAACTTGTTACTAACAAGACCCCTGCCCGCCCGTCCACCCACAATCTGTCTATCTGCTATCCTCCAGACCCTATTAGTTTAATAAAATATATTAAACTAATTTTAGCTTTGTTTATATACACATGCTGATACACGCACACTAATGCACCCACGGTGAATGTAAGAAAGAGACAAAAACGAGCGGAGATACTCATTCTTCTCTAATTCTACTCACTCTATCTTAGGGATGGGTCCGACGGTGGCATGAGTGAAATTGTTGATCATTAATGGTTTTTCCAATTTTTTTAAACAAAGATAACCTACATAACATTTACACATTTAATTTTTTATTTTGTTTCCGCCCACTTTAAAAGAGATAATTATTTCAAAATAGACCTTCATAAAACAAAATATTCTCTATTTATGATATTTTACATAACAGTACCAGTTACAGCTACTTAATAAATATAATTTATATATATATATCTTTATATATATATTTCTTCTGTGCTTGTGTATGTCACTGAACTTCTCTTAAACGGCTGGACTGATTTTGATGAAATTTTGTGTGCGTGTTTAAGTTGATTCGAGAATGGTTTAGATTCACAATTTGATCCGATAGAAAATGTTTTTTTTAATTTATTTATGTGTTGTTGTTGATCTTGCGTTGGTTAAGGTTCACAATTAAATCCGGTAGACAGCGCTGCGATCGCGTTTTAGATTTTTTTTAATTTTTGGCATATCACTCAGAACCGGTAGTTGGTGGTGCGATCGGATTCTAGGAATTTTTTTTTATTTTGTTGCTTTTTCCCATATCAGTTGCTTGTGTCGTAGCTTAATGTTGTTATTACAATAAAAATCGTATTTTTAACAGTCTACTGTGTTTAGAGAGTAGTTTGAATTAAATCCGATAGGTAGTGCTGTTCTGACAATTAGATTTATTTACATTCTGACTTTTATAAAGTGAAAGGTTAAATTTTATGAAGTTCCGTAATGTTTTGTAAGTTTCTTAATGTTGAGTATTAATTGTAATGATTTTTCAGCCACAACCCTTTTCGTTAAAAAATTATTTTCCACCGAATACTGTGATTAGAGAGTGGTGTAGATTAAATCCGATAGGTAGTTTTGCCATTTGGATTTATTTACCTTCTGACTTTTATAAAGTGAAAGGTTAAATTTTGTGTAGTTCCTAATGTTCATTGTTTTTAAGGTTTTATGAAACTTTCAATTGTGTTCATTTAATTTTTATATATACTGAAATCTAGCAATAGCGAAGCATTGCCGAGTCTGCTAGAATTGCGCGCTTATTGAGAATATTATTTATTTAAATAACTGTTTAAAGTGTAATTAAAAAATATAAATTGTGCAAATTTGTAAGATGCAGTATTGACGTCAGTATTTTACATAATTTTTCATGAATTTTAATGATGTATACTCCTGCATTCAATAACAATCAACTTAACCTACAAATTTAAATTGTCAGTTCTCATTTGATTCTATGCAACTTATGAAGTATTGAACGGCTCTTTGAAAATAAAAATGTCATTTTTTAAAATAAATTATAACATTTATAAAATTAAAATATAATTTACGTATAATAATTATAGTTTAAAGTATATTTAAAAAATTGAAGTTATAATTTTTGTAGCTGATTAATTTTACAAAAAATTTTCTAATATTGTTTTTAATTTACAATTATCTAAAATTTGGTAAAATAGATGTTAAAATAAAGAATGAGAAAAATGATAAAAATTTCTACCAAAATTTTAACAACGTTGCTTTTTTTACAGTGCTTTAATTTTTTATCAATTGATTAATTAAGCTATCACATGGTTATGAAACTTCAAAATTATTAAATTTAAAAAAAATGAAGGAGGTACTTTTCTAAAATGATCTTAAGTGAAAATAAGAAGTAACGTGGATGAAAATTTAGGCACTTACGTATTAACGCCACCGCAGCTACAGTTTTATTTAAAAACAAAGTAGTCAATCGTTTTTTTTTTTTTTGTGGAAAATGAACTATAAATGAATAATTCAGTAATTATTGCAATTATTTATTATTTAAATAATCAAAACACTCTTGTTAATTAGTCAAGGTTAGCGAGGGTAGGTTAAGTTTGGTACCAAACTTAACCTACCCTCGCTAACCTTGACTAATTAACAAGAGTGTTTTGATTATTACTAAAATTAATAAAGAGACTCAATAAAATAAATACTACTTTGTTTTTAAATAAAGCTGTAGCTGCGGTGGCGTTAATACGTAAGTACCAAAATTTATTAATTACACTAATTATTAATTTTACGACGTTTCAATTTTCGTCAGATATCTCAATATAAATTGAAAATTAACCATACTACACATAATTAATCAATAAACCCATTACAATAATACAACAATCACAAACTGACAATAGTCATACTAATAGTCATAGTAATGAAATTTCGTCCACATTCCTGCTAATTTTAACTTAAATAAGGTACTTATATTTATGTGTTGTGCATTTATTACAGAATAATGCCACATCAGGACAACGTCTGTCTGGTTCGCTAATATATATATATATATATATATATATATATACATGATTCTAATACGATTTAAAACATCTATCATCTGTTAGTGATGCAATCTGTTTGTATATTGAGGTTTTTTATTTTTTTTAGTTCATTTATACATTTTTGTAGTCCGTTCATACATAGATGTCCATGTTAATTAAAGGAAATGCAAAGCGACATTAATGTTTTAAGTAAACCACAGTAAAAAAACTAACGTCGTTACGTAAGAATAAATTTTCACTTCTATCATAAAATCAGATTTAAAAAGCTATAACAAAATCTTAGTTGAATTAACATTAATAAAGCAATAATAATTTTTTTTATTTCTGTAGACTAATTTTTTTTCTTCTACAGAAATAAGATTTTGACCTAACTATAATTGATAACATTATAGTTATTTATTCACTTTAGCATTTAATAAGTATTGATGTCAGCATCTGCGCGCATGTTTGAAATTGGATTATTCATTTAGAAGGAGCAAAATATTAGTAACCTGTTACATCAGTCCATTATAAGGTGCACAGTAGTTCCGCGCGCAATTTTTTTTTTTTTTATCGATAGGTAATATAAAAGATAGCTGATCTACTTTACTGCAAATTTTGAAAAAATTTCACGTATATTTTTTTTGTGTTGCAATAAAGGTATACGTGGTCAAAGTTAACGATTTAAGTATACACAGAGCATTGTCTGAAGAATATTATTTTTATGTTAATCGTAGTATAATTTGTCGTTATTATTAATTAAAAGGTACTATTATTACAGCCCCTACAGAAATAATAACTCGAGACAACTGTCTTTTCTTAAAGCGGCATAGGAATTTTATAATCATTTTTCAGTGTTTTCTTATAATTCTGTACTCGATTTTGACAAAGAAATAAGGCCACGCTTCTGTTACTACATTATCAAAACGAATACCTTGTGAGAGATTCATTAGCTTTAATTAACGGAGCGAACGATTCGAGCAGAAACCTACTCAAAATTACAATTACGCATAAGAGACCGTAAACTTTGCACCGGTATTTTTCATTTATTTATCTGCATGACATAAACAGGATTATTTATCGTATTACCTTATTTTATAAAATTCTAAGTACATTTTATTTTGTTGCAACAGAAGAGCATACAATATGCGCTTTAGCCATTATGATTAATTTCTGCGCATCAGAATTACAGTGCACTAGGGCCCTGTAATTAAGTTTTTCATCATTCGACCTCTCTATTTTTAATTCCGTACGATTCTTTTCTTTCTATTTTTTAATGGTAATTACTCACACTGACAATTTATTTAGATTAAAAAAACCATCGATATTATTATACCTAGATTTAACTCATTTCACTAATGCAGAAAATATTAAAATGTTTATCTACTCTTTCCCGAGAGAGTACTTACGTAGTGCTTGAATTTCCCCTAATATCTTGTTCGTATTTTTTTTTCTTTTATCCCATTGTTTAACTTAAGTTTTATCAAGACTTTTCGATGGAAATAAGATGAGCTGATAAGTTTTATATTGTTTACCGATTAAAAAATTAATTTTCGAGAAGCTGATTTAACTCTTTAAGAAAATCTTTGAAGGTGGTAAGGAGAGAAATTATACTAAATAACCTGCAGTGAATTTTTTTAAATCTCTAAATGCGATTTCATAATATGAAATTGAATAATAATAAAAATTGAACTGAATAATAAATAATTGAATAATAATAATAAGTTTTTTTTTTACCATGTCAATAAATTTCAACATGTGCGCCTTTTGTCGCTGGTAGAATGTCAATTTTACGCCATGTGTTGGTCAACATTTCTTCAGTAACACTAGCAACAGATTCAGTTACTACGTCTCAATGTGTCCAGATCAGGTACGGGTGTTACATAGATATTGTCCTTAACATAACTTCAGAGGAAAAGGTCTTAGGGAGTTATGCTGGTGATCGTAGTGGCCAGAGAGTGGGACCGTCACGCCCGATCCACCTTCCATGAAATGATTCTCGAAATGAAAATCTCCAACTAGTAATCCCCGATGTGGTTGTGCGGCATCCTGCTGGAAAATCATCCTAGGGTGCAAGTCGTTTATTTGAGGTATAGAAAAGTGTTGCAGCATATCCAGGTAAATGGTAAACCGTTATTGATTGCTCGATGAAAGAGAAGGAATCAACGAGTCTGTTGTGCATCAAACCGCAACACACTTTCACTTTAGGGGAATCTCAAATTATTTCCCTGGTAAAGTACGGATTTTCTGAGGCCTATATTCTCACATTGTGCATGTTTACTTTCCCTGTGGTGTGGAAAGTAGCCTCGTCTGAAAAACACACACGCTGCAGATACTTATTCTCATTATCAATCCGTTTAAAATCTCGGTCGCAAAGGCAGAACGATGAGAGCCGTCATCTCGTTGTAGGTGTTGCAATATCTGAACTTTATACGCATACAACTTTAATTTCTTGTGAAAAATTTTTTTCACTGTTGACCGGGGAATACCAAGTTCACGAGTTGTACGACGAGAAGGGCTATGTATTAATGCTTGCTGCACAACCTCAACTTTCTCTTCACTAACGGATGGCTGCCCTGATCACGGAAGTTCTACTATACCTCTCCTCTTCTTCAGCTTTGCATACCACGCAACGATACTCTTGCCATCAGATGCTGGTCGTCCGTATTCTCTTCTAAAATTTCGTTGCACAGTAATCGGTGATGTCGACTCGTGATTCCACAACACACATAGCGCTTTCTCATGGATTGAAGCCATTTTATAAAATGTTGATCACAGTTCCTTCTACTCTGCATCTACCTGCAACAAACTAATATAAAAAAAGCTTGATAATATTTTATTTCTTTTGCCACAAACCGCACAGCTCTAACTGTAATACTTTTCTTTTTTGTAATAAATCTTTGTAATCATGAAAAGATTTTTATGATCACCTGTACATACGAGACACCTATTATACATATTTTTTTTTGGTCTTCAGTCATTTGACTGGTTTGATGCAGCTCTCCAAGATTCCCTATCTAGTGCTAGTCGTTTCATTTCAGTATACCCCCTACATCCTACATCCCTAACAATTTGTTTTACATATTCCAAACGTGGCCTGCCTACACAATTTTTCCCTTCTACCTGTCCTTCCAATATTAAAGCGACTATTCCAGGATGCCTTAGTATGTGGCCTATAAGTCTGTCTCTTCTTTTAACTATATTTTTCCAAATGCTTCTTTCTTCATCTATTTGCCGCAATACCCACCCATTGTCACTTTATCACTTTATTTGTCACTTTATCCACCCATCTGATTTTTAACATTCTCCTATAGCACCACATTTCAAAAGTTTCTAATCTTTTCTTCTCAGATACTCCGATTGTCCAAGCTTCACTTTCATATAAAGCGACACTCCAAACATATACTTTCAAAAATCTTTTCCTGACATTTAAATTAATTTTTGATGTAAACAAATTATATTTCTGACTGAAGGCTTGTTTCGCCTGTGTTATTCGGCATTTTATATCGCTCCTGCTTCGTCCATCTTTAGTAATTCTACTTACCAAATAACAAAATCCTTCTACCTCCATATTCTTTTCTCTTCCTATTTTCACATTCAGTGGTCCATCTTTGTTATTTCTAATACATTTCATTACTTTTGTTTTGTTCTTGTTTACTTTCATGCGATAGTTCTTGCGTAGGACTTCATCTGTGCCGTTCATTGTTTCTTCTAAATCCTTTTTACTCTCGACTAGAATTACTATATCATCAGCAAATCGTAGCATCTTTATCTTTTCACCTTGTACTGTTACTCCGAATCTAAATTGTTCTTTAACATCATTAACTGCTAGTTCCATGTAAATATTAAAAAGTAACGGGGAAAGGGAACATCCTTGTCGGACTCCCTTTCTTATGTTCTTCAATTACTACTGTTGCTGTTTGGTTCCTGTACATGTTAGCAATTGTTCTTCTATCTCTGTATTTGAACCCTAATATTTTTAAAATGCTGAACATTTTATTCCAGTCTACGTTATGGAATGCCTTTTCTAGGTATATAAACGCCAAGTATGTTGGTTTGTTTTTCTTTAATCTTCATTCTACTATAATTCTGAGGCCTAAAATTGCTTCTCTTGTCCCTATACTTTTCCTGAAACCAAATTGGTCTTCTCCTAACACTTCTTCCACTCTCCTCTCAATTCTTCTGTATAGAATTCTAGTTGTCAAAATAAATGTAGAATGGTAATAATTTTTAATTTTAAATTGCTAATTTTATTCAGATTCAAAAAATTTACTACTACCAATGGTCTATTTGAATTTAAAAACGTTAACTTTTATATAGATATCAAAATGAAGCTGCGTAATAAAATTATTTCACCAAATTCAACACGTAGATTTAAATATTAAATCTATGTAGATTTTGATGAATGGAATTCTATTCCAATGGAATTAGAATCTGAAATTAATTCTGGAATTGTTGCTATTTATTACATTATAGAAAATGAATGTAAAACAATAAATTTTAAAATAGAATATATATATATATATAATATATATAATTAATTTACATATATATAATTTCATAAATGTGAGTCTATTTTTTTTAAATGTATGGAATTTATGTGCATTCATTTTGGAAAGAATTTCTCATTGATTTGTGAAAAGTTAATTTTCACTCTCATCGTTTTTTCGAAATAACTTTAGATTGGTAAAAATTTTTAATTTTTAATTTTTCTCTAGAGAGGTATGAAGGAAATTCAACAAAAAACAAAATTTTCCATTGTAAATGTATTGTGTGGATATACATTTAAAAACAAAAGTAAACATGGATCTCTATTACCAAACACCATTTGATTTATTCTATGCGAGACATCTAATTGTAGTAAAACAAATGTAGTTTTTAATCTTTTAGTTCAAGAAAACGGTGTTCGTTTTAAAAACTTGTACACTTTCACAAAATCGGTACATCAAACTCTCTGTAGAATGTTGTCAAATTTAATGATGATGAATTCTGAAATGGACTATTATGAATATACTGAAAAGATCAAGTTTCTCAAACAGAGGCGATTGAACCACATTCAATAATGATTTTTGATGATCTATTAAATGAAAAAAAATATATCGGTGTTTATTTTGCACGGGGTCGTCATAATACCAAAACAACTCGTACGTGACAATTGCATTTTTTTAATTTTATTCAAACAAGACAATTTAAATTTATGACTGATATAGTTTTAAGATTATATTACATGTTATATCAAACTGATCATGTAAACGTCGACATGTTTTTTGATGATTTTATATCAAAGTGTGTTCAAGTTTGGAATACAAACCAATATAATTTTCTAGTTATCGACAAAGAAAAGAATAAAAATAAAGGTCGATATAGAAAGCGAAATGATGCGTTGAGTTTTAAACGATGTAAACTTATGTTTGAGGAATATACAAACTGTCTCGGTAAAATGTTTACGGGTTTAGAACAATTAAATGAAGAATTGACAAATCTTGATGTAAACATTAAAAAATAAATAGAGGATGAAAAAGTGAAACTTGCAGATGCAACTGTTGACTTTATGAAAGGTTCCCTCGAACCACTTAAAGAAAAAAATACCAAGTATATAGACGATGAATTAAACGGTCGCATTACAGAAGATCTCATCGCGAACCATATTAAACGTGTAAAAGCGCCGGATAGTAGTTTGACTGAAAGAGCGGGAGCCTATGCTGTAACAAACGCGATAAAATTATATTCTAAATTCGGTGGTCGATTAAAATTAAATAAAAGTGGCGGGCGAGTAAAATTAAAGAAAAATGGTGGCCAAGTGAAAAAAAATAATCGATTCAATACCGAGGCGTGCTTTATATGAGATTAATTGAAATAGTATGCAAAACGATTGAAAATTCCACATTTCAGTGGTGTTTTTATGTTGGACGCTTTACCAAAACAGATTGGAAAAATTTAATGTGCTATAATCATTTTGGACAATTCGATGTGTAACGGTACACATTGGGTTTGCTTTAGAAAATTCGATAATAATGTAGACTATTTTGACGGAACAGGAAACATACACCCACCGCCAGAATTGATGAATTACTTTAGAAAATCCAATGTAACGTACAATTACAACAGATATCAAGCCGATGATGATGTAATTTGCGGTCGATTGTGTATGGAATTTTCATCCCGATAGATTGTACATTTTAATTTTTATTTTTCTCATTTTAGACATACAGTGTTTGTTGTCGATCGATAGATACGATTAGTTGTTTAAAAAAAAACATTTTTCCTCCAATAGAGGCCTTCAAAGGGCCATTATGAATCGGGCTTAAAATGGTTGATGACGGCCAACACGATTCCAAATGTTGAAGGAAACAAAAATAATAGATTGTGTTTTGCGTTCGACAAGGACGTTTAAAAAGGTTAAAATAACAATTATGAATTTACAAAGAAAAATGACAACAATACCGACGGGTAGTTATGAAATTGAAGATGTTGGTGAATATATACAAAATGAAATGAAGAAAATTAAAAAAATCAATCTCATTAAAGGCGAATAGCAATACATTACAATGTGAAATTAAAAGCACCGTGCGGATAGATTTTTCAGATGCAGATTCATGTATCGGCAGTCTATTGGGTTATGGGCCGAGAATTCTCAAACCAAATCAAACACATCATTCAGATCGAATAATAAATATCGCTCCTGTAAATGTAACACTTGTAAAATGTAATATTATTTCGGGCGGATATAAAAACGAGAAACCAGATTGCATTTTGTATGATTTCCCATTGAGTGTCGATCCTGGTGAAACGATTGAAGAATGTCCATTTTATATTACATACATTAGTACCAGTAGATGAAAAAGAAATTACCAACTTGATAATAAAATTTACCGATGAAAACGATCACTTGTTAAATTTACGCGGCAAACGAGTAAGCATATCGTTGGTATTAAGAGAATGAAAGAGAGGAAATAAGTTGTTGCAATTTGATTTTTTTTCTTTTCATTAGAAATGCCGTATAAAAGTGATGATGATGTCAAAAAACATATAAACTAAGAGAGGAAAGCATCTCAATTATAAAATTTGGTTTCTTTGTTTTGAAAATTGTATTCGTTCTGAAGTTCTCTAACATAACAGTTGTTTTGAAGACACGTCAGTTTGTCTGTTTATTCGAACGGATACTAAACGGTTTAATCTCTAATTAAGCGAAATACCAACCTCTTGTCGTTCCATCGAGAATTTTTAAAATTTTTAACAACGATTATTAAAATTGGAATATTACTATACAATGTTTACATGGAATACCGACATTTTTTATACCTAACATATAAGAATGTTAAGTTTTATTAGACAACCGGTTGCTTAACGCAACGTAATTCTAAACGCTCTCAAATCGGGAATATATACGGATGGAGAAGATAATATAGATAGGTAGTATCGTTCAGCGGATGAAATATAAGTAAAAATAAACTGTTTGAAGAAAGGGTAATTAGGTAGAATAAATCTCAAGTAGATATTGTTAGAAGGAAGGAGAAAAAGAAAAAGCGATCGATGGGAGGAAGGAAACTGTGGAAGCTGTGTAGGTTCTGTGGAAACTTTCGGAAGTCCTAATTAGATGAAAACGATCCGTATCTCACTAATTACATAGTATCGATTATTACTTAGAACCCTGTAGTCGTAATTTTTTTTTTTATAAAATAAAAATTTTTTGAGAAAGTTTATTTATATATACAAAAAAATCACCTCAGCATTGCTACTGGGTAAATTGCATTCGCCTCTATCGGCCCTCTTCCAATCGATATCTGGTGTAATCCAAAAGCACATTACAAATTTTTATCTTTATGTGTTAAGATGGCACGATTTCAAGTAAATAGGTAAAAAAAAAGTTATTGATTGTAATTGTTTATTGAACTACTTTCATCAAGGTTAATTATCGTTGAAATGGAAATACAATAACAGTTTGAACTGCATTCAGTTACGAGTAGTTCATTTGATATTTATGTAGTTTTTCTACTTCAACAATAATTTACTTCTCGCAGTTCACTGGTGAATATTTAATCAGTGGTAGCTATTCATTTGACACCTCGTTTAAAACTTGTAACGGATCATAGCCGGTACCTATTTCCGGTGAATTTTACAAGAGGGTTGTGGACGGGACTGCCTCACCTCGTTCCTAACTTATATCGGTTATGCGGATAAAATCCAATAATACCCCATCGGATTCGATACCCTCGGAGTCCCTTCACGATCCAAGTCCAATAATTTACAACCTTTTTGCACGCCACGATATGACAGTTAAATGGAAATATTCATAATTGAAAATTTAAATAAATATAAGTTTTTATATGATTTTTTATTAAATTGAACTAAATTTTATATTTATTTAATGTATATTCATAAATTATGTTGATATAATTCTGAAAAATCAAAAACCAATCTTAATCTGGTACAGATTAAAATACCTGTTATGACCAAAAGCTGTTTATATCCCCGTGTAGTATGTCTAATAATTCCATTTAAATTAAGCATCATATGATCTTTTCAGCATACTGTTCGTTTCTAGTCGCTTCTATGTCTGAAGAGCTCTATAATTGTGGGTAAGTCCCCTGTGAGGGGATTATATAAATTGAGCGTACATTTTATGTTATAGTATCGTACTACGTTGTAGTTTGGGTATCGCCATCGTGTCAATGTATGTGTCATATATATTATAAATGTGAGACGATTATACTTTGAGTATGAATAACAAATTAATAAAGTTCAGAAATTATATTGATATTATTCCTGCGTTAATTTATCTACATTAGTTTTTTCTTCTTCTTTTTTTTTTTGATATGATACTATAAGCTTATAAGCTACATTTAAACTCTGAGCTTTATCTTTTCTACTCGTATCCAACTTTACAGTTTATAAAATAAATCATTTCTCGAGTGATAAATTATTTATAACCGATAAGAAAAGGGTAATGAATGAGCGATTAACATGAAATTAATAAGTTCTAAGTTCTAATCTGACTCTTTTTATCCGGATAACCTTTCTGCATCATTTTCCATTAAAACTAATTTAACACTTTTATTAAAAGTATGGTTTGAGGGCGTGTGTATGTATAAATGTTTAGAAGTTGTAATACTTCACCTAATCCTTCCTTGAACCGTTTTTGATAATATTTAATATATTTATTACGATAAAAAACTAATAGTATTGTTTTAATACCAGAATTCCTCCTTGATGAAATATTAACAAGATTCTATTCTTCCTTGAAAGACTGACTTATTATTCGAAACTAAAGTTCTATTGACCTATAGAAATTTATGAAGCCTAGTAAGTATATTCCGAGATTAGCATGGTAAATACCCGCGATTAAAATACACTTTAAAAAATAGATTCTGCATTATTATTAATTTAATTTATTATCAATACTTCTGTCCTGTGAAGCTTTGAAGATTAAAATACTGAAAGATGCATTTCATCGGAAAGGTACAGTTTTTCTGCTTGAGGTTTTGTTACTCTTTTCCTTCCGCGGTAATATAAAAACCTTACACTTTCTGCAACTTCTAAGTACATAACAATCCACATACGGGAACATAATAAGTTAGTTTTTGTAATTGTGCTCTTTTTATTTAATACACGAGTAAAAAGGATAACGATCGATAAGTAGAGGATATTTGTAATTTTCATCGAGCATGAAGGTGATATAAAACGTAAAAACTAGAAAAAATAGAGGAAATTAGGAGTAGAATTTGATATATTAGAGTAAAATATCTTTGTTGAGGTATATCCTTCATAAAAATTATTTTAAACGAAGGATCATGGAGAGAAAAGTGAAAGACGAAGAAGAAGGTTT
Organism: Lycorma delicatula; assembly: GCF_047948215.1. Lineage (NCBI taxonomy): Eukaryota > Metazoa > Arthropoda > Insecta > Hemiptera > Fulgoridae > Lycorma > Lycorma delicatula. Next base: position 24,689,016 of record NC_134458.1, read on the forward strand.
GGCATCTTTATAAATATTTGGAAGGCCTATTCAGATGAAACCTATCGAAAGACAGATTCTCTGAAGATTTTTTTTTTCTTACTGTAACATTAAAAGTTAAATTACAAAAACATTGTTACTACTACAAAAGATTACTAAAGATAGTTTTTTTTTTTTTTTAATCTTACACACCTGTACAGTCTCTTAGATATTAATACGCGTACTTTACGTGGTTTATGAGTCGTGGTATTATGCGAATCCTTTCGTTTAAGAAATGTTGCGATAAATTTAAAAATTCTTAAAATGTTTTCTATCTCATATTTTACTATCTTCCACACCTAAGTAATTTAATGTTTAAGCAGAGATTTAGAGATATATAAAATACATAGAAGTATTTTCTGTTTATCGTAATAATAAAATTACGTTAGGCTATACAAAACCATAAAAATCAGATGATGGATTTTCGCCCTCTAAATCCAAATTCAAGTATTATTTCATAAATAGTTTATTTTTAAGACAAAGCTGATCGGATAACATATAAATTAAATTAGTTAGTTGTATTCAATTACTGTGGGGAATTAAAAGTAGTATAGACTGAATCGATTTCTCTTTTCACAACCGTTTCTATTTTTTTTTTTTTTTTTTTGTAATTTTTCGAAAGTTTATTAGTGAATTCCATTACACGGGTATTAAATACAGATGTAACAACTAACATCGCGTTAGCTGAAATGTATGAATTTTGATAAGCAGGAGAACGAAATCATAAGCCGATGTTTTTTTAAAATAAATTTTTATTGTTTACAGTAGTATTGGAAGAGTGAAAAAATTAAAATGTTACTAATCATTAAAGTTAATATCCAGTCCTGCAAATTGCTTTTACATCTTATAATTCTAGTTTTATCTTATAAAGTTTTGAAAGGAAAGGAACTCATGAATTTAATAAAATTATCGTAATTAATTAATGATGTTTCACTTTTACAATAATATAATTTAAATTATTTAATCGTTTCCATAATACTTTTGTATTTCCATATTATTTGTTTCTTTTTTTTAACTTCTTAAAAGTATATTATTCTATCTGTTTTATTATTATAATTAAAAGAATATCTTTTTATACTGCAAATTTTACATATAGCCTATAGAATGTACCGTTAAGTAAAAGAAATAATTTAGTCAGACGTTCTGCTGATATAAGTTCTAAAAAAAATACATTCCCATGAATATAAATTCAAAAACGCTTCGTTTTCTGCTAAAGTCAACACAAAAATTTAGCTAAAATTTTATTTTAAAACGTTGACAAGTTATAACTTGTGAAGGATTCGGTATTACCATGTAAGTATGGGTGCACCTGTAAATTTTTCAGTACCTAAACGTTTGATTTTGTATCGCAGCAGACCGCTAGAATACGGTTCACAGCCTCAGACAGACTGTTATGAAAGATGCACATTCATTTCCGATGTTTACATCAAAAAGAAGCAAAACTTATCTTTTTCATGTTAAATTTTTAACTTTTTTCGTGAATTAAATTTCTAGCGACTTATTTTTATTTCCTTGTACGATGTAAAGGAAGTATTGTAATCGCGAAAAATTTAGGTTTTCAGATTTCAACGAAAGTATCCATTTTTGTCATCCCCGAATCCACTTTGATTAGTTTTGGCGTGACGTTTGTACGTACGTATGTATCTCGCATAGCTCAAAATCGATTAGCCGTAGGATGTTTACATTTTGGATTTATTACTCTTGTAACTCCTAGTTGTGCACCTCACTTTTTGATTGCAATCGACTGGACCAAAAGTCTCCAAAAAAGCCCAAAATCCAAAATATTTGGATTTTAGACTTTTTCTTAACTACAGTAATAAGTCCTCATCGAGAGATTTTCAATGATATATAATAAGCGGTACTTATTTTCATCGGTTCCAAAGTCATAGCCAAATATTTGGATCTTACAAGGCCATCAAGTACATCGGTTTGAATCCTACTTCATTTCCTTTTTTTAACTTTTTTTTTTAATTTAAATATATTGATTTATTAATAATTATTAACCTCTGATTGTAAAAAGAAAAATTTAAATAAAAAATCATTCGATAATAACAATTAAAAAAAATATTAAAAAATATCAGAAGTTATTAATGAAATAAAATTTTATGTACCTTAAATTTAAAGAAAATGTGTATTTGTAATTTAATAAGCGTACAAGGAAGCCATGTGGTGTCCGCATCAGATTTTTTCATCGATTGCCTAAGAGTATCCAAAAGCAAGAACCGTTTTCCTGCTGTCTGAATTTTATCATTTGAGTTATAATTTTTATCGGTTAATAAATTTTTAATAACTTATCGATAAAAATTAAAGTGAAGTGAGGGTTAGGATTCAAACCCGACAATTTTAATATCCACAAAAAACATTTAATACGTGATTATTTGAACAGCTTAATATTTAATAGTTGAAATAGAGTACAAAATGCTTTATTCATTGAAATATTCAAATTTTGATTCTCCCACGTGATCATAGAGTTACAAAAATTTACCAACCTCCAAAGCAGTTGATTTTGCTTTTCTCATCCGGGTATCGTCTGCTGTCCGGTGTTTTCGGGGTCAAATTTTTACATATGCTCTAGGTTCCAGTATCCCAAGTTCGGGCAAAAATTGGATCTACTAGACGTAAACAAAACGCGTCGCTGACTTCCAGCGATTGTTCAGTATAGCAGGATATGTTTAAGCAAGAGCAATATCCGTATCGTAAACGATTTAAGGAAGTGATAATATCTTTCATTAAGAAACGTGATAACATGAACATTTAATGTTAACCGTAAAACGTAGGCCAGAGTTTAAGTTAAAACAAATTTTAAGTGAAAGGGCAAATTTTTGTTTGTGCCAAAAACGCCGGCCTGTTCTGACACCCCAGCATGTGAGTCATCGAGCAGAAATAATGGTCGCAAAGAGGAATTAGTGTGTCGTTTTTACATAGGGTACATAAAATGAACTTCGATAACGTCTATTGATCTTCCTGAATGTTAAGTAGGCGCATATTTTATAACACTAAGTCATATTATGATTTATTGTGTGTTCGGGATGTATGTTTGGTGGTGGTACTTTTAAGATGAACAAAGCACTACGCTATGTGCTGGTGGTTGCGCGCGAGCTAGCGAGTATATATATATATATGTGTGTGTGTGTGTGTGTGTGTGTGTGTATGTGCGCGCGCGTGCTATTGATAGGTTGGTTGTGGTTTTTGGATGCATCTTATTCTTGACGGGCTTGGTTTTTTGTGTCACTTGTTTTATTGGAAAAGAAATTATTAAAACTCCTGCCCGGTTTTTTTGTGTATTTTGTCATAGTTGTTGAATCTATTGTTATGACATACGATCTGGCCGCACTACAACATCTTTCCGTACATTATTAGATTTTCTTGTAAACGAGGGACGTCAATTTCGTTCAGATTATTAGTATTTTTATATTTTAAATAAATTTAATTCATTTTATCGTTGACCTTATTTTTTTGTTTATTTTATGCCACTTATTTTAAGACAGCGACCGTCTTGTGATAATTTTTTAACTTTCTATTTTATTGCGAATTAGGGCTCTTTTTTTACGCTGCCAGACATATTGCTGCAATTTTTTGAAGTTTTTTATTGTTTAACTTTTTAAAATATTAGATTTTTAGATTTATTGCTGAAGTGTTTCTAAAAATTTGTTGAGTTTTTTCTAAGTAATCTTACATTTAATATTTAAATCGGGCGATGATGACTAGACGGATGTTGTTTAAAAAATGAAAAGTATGATTCACTAGTATTACAAAATTACGTTTCAAATAAAATTGCAAATTTTATGATAAATCTAATGATTTTATCGATAAAATCAATGGGAAATCAGATAAAATTGCCCAAAACCTAAAAATGTTATATCTGAATAATTTTACACGTATTTGTGCAGAAAAAAGAATAATAATACAAGTATGTAAAGAATCCATTTTAATTCTAACCATTAATAAACTATAAAGAAGATAATGAAAAAATTCCTGCTGTTTAATCCTTTATCGACAAACAACAACAAAATCATTATTAGAATATTAGGCTTTAGACTACCTTATCAGAAAAAATAAAAATCGGAAAATGTTTGTAATAATTAAGTTAGGAGTAGTATATTGGTTAGCTGGCATTTCTCCCACCACCACCCCATTCGGTCGCCCTAGAGCATAGACCAAATGTTTCTTGCCAAAAAACGGCTACTGTGCCTCTGAAAACGGTATAGCGACCACGATCCTATCTGCTCCTAATGAGCTACCTAACTTGCGTGAGCGAATTAAGCAGGGTGCCGTACAGCACCCGCTTAAGTGTCCCAGTCGCTCACTTGTCAACAATAAAACTAAATCGGGGAGGCGCACCCCTTGTTACAATTAAAACTATTGAAGTTCTTATATCTAAAAGGCAGCAATTTAGGCTGCCACGCCTCGGTCGCTGTATGCCAGCTAGTTCCTGTCCAACATTTAACAGCACTTGGAGCTAGTTTGGCTGGTGGCCAGCCATTACCTCAAGGAAGGATTCCTACAACAGAGCTTAGGAATCATTATTAATTTCAAAACCCTTAAAATTAACGATGACGGTTGAACATAGCAACCTCATCGAGGAACTCCCACACGGTCCGACAATGCGGCTCTCGCCACATTGACTCGCCGTTTGTGAGCGGCCAAGTTTCCCCCTGACCTCTAAGTTCCAGGGTGGCTCGATCTGGCCCCCCCAAGAGAAGGGCAGTCGAACACCATATGCACGTTCGACTGGACCTCCCCGCAGACACACAACTCATCAGCCACCAGGCGAAGCCGAAACAGATATTGGTTCAGGTTTACAGGTTGGTGAGCACCCGGGCACCCGACGCCCTTAAAAACGAACTCGAGGCATACCATCCCCCCAGATCCTGTATAAAACTATACAAGGATCTTCCCTTAGTCGTGGTGTGCCATTCAAGCTGCCATGTCTCCATCGCAAGGCTCCATAGCCTCTTCCGCAGAGGTGGGCAACTGTACGAAATTTTGTTCCGGTTCTGGCCCGGCTCGAAACCGCATCCCAAATGCCTCGGCCTCCCGACCTCTTCGCAACTTCCACATGACTGCTCGAACTTTCACCACTAAATCGATTGGGAGAGCCTTTCCCAATACAGAAGTAGCCTCGTAGGAGGTTGTTTTAAATACACCAGTGCATAGTATCATGGCTCTGCGCTGGGCACCCTTAAATTTTGAAGCAGTGCTCTATTTCTTTCCAACCTATGCGCCCAAACTGGCGCCGCGTATGCGATCATACTTTCGAAAATGCCTCGGTATACCAAGTACATTTGGCGGCCCGACAGCCCGTAATCCTTCCGAGCAATCCTCCTAAGCTTGTGATAGAGACAGCATGGCGTGAACATATTCATTACGGGCAAGCCGGTAGATCCGAAGACGCTCAGCGCGCACGTTGTTGACGATGGTCCCCGTCAGAGGGCAGCACTGGTACCTTATCCGCGCGGATCTCACTCTTGCGCGCAGCACGGTAAGGTCAGAGTACCACCATTTCTTGCCGGGCCTCCGTCTGCGTTCCACAGACGATCCCCCGGAAAATGGTGTCATGACGGCTCCAGGCACGCTCAGATCCGTCCATTGGCCTAGGCCGCCGTAGGACCTCCTCACAGCCAGTCTTGATGGTCTGGCCGATTAGTTCGGCCATCAAGTCCACCTCCTCCCTACACTCCATGCGCCACTGCAATCCTTGTAAGGCAGCATCGCACACACGCCGCAGCCTGTGACGATCCAGGCCCCTTAGGTTGTAGAGACCTGGATTTGGTGCCCTTAGACCGCCTCCGTAACCAATATCATAGGTTATAAGCTTATGATCGCTCACACTGGCCTCGGGCCAGACAATCCAACCACCTGTCCTCCGAAGCAAGTCGCCCGTCACCAAAGTGACGTCTATATAACTTTCTCCAGGTTCGCTGGAGAAAGTTGGCGGCTGCTCCGCATCATTAATAAGGCAGAGGTTCGCTTTCGGCGAACTGCTCGAGACCAGCGCCTCTGGGGTCTGTGAGTGGCGAACCCCGGGCGGTAGACTTGGCGTTTGCGTCTAGAGCAACCAACAATCTGGTGCCCGATAGACCGTCCAGAATCCCGCCCAACTTCGCCAGCAAGTTATCGATACTCCATCCAAGCTGGAAGTATCCCGACAAAAGTACGACATCGAGCGTACCCCTCGTGATTCGCACGACGGTGAATCGCTCGTCAGACCACTGGATCATCCAGAACACACCCAGAGTGTCTGAGCACACCATGACTGCAGAGAACGGCCGACCCCCACGAGAATGAGTAACTTTCACCCCGTGGAAGCCAACCACCCTATCCAAGACCGCGTACGGCTACTGGACCAAAAGGACCTCGAGGTTGTACTCTTCAAGGAGCCTCATGTGCTTGCTCGTGGCCGCCCAGGAATGGTGCAGATTAATCTGCCCCATGTGCAGGCGTTCGAGTGGGCGGAGGTCATGTCTCGGCATGTCGTAGACCAATATCTGCGGGCTACGCTCGGCCAGCAGCTGAGCCTTCAGTCCGTTCTTAGTAAGAACTGTGGCCTCCAGCAGTTGTTTAGCCTGCTGCTCATTTATTACCTTCAGGACCACTCCGTGATGCCTTATTTTGGTGACCCGGGAAATCTGGAACTTCTCTTTCCTCGGGTCCAGGATCTTCTTGAGGGTTAGCTCCGTCATTGCTGATGAAGCCCCCTGATGGGTTTGATGAGGTTGGATCGGGACCACCTTAACAGAGGCCCGCTTAATTTTGTTTGCCGGCGCCTGAGCTGGCGGCGGCGGACCTATTCGCCTACGCGCAGGCGCGGTCGTTACTGAGGCGAAGGAGATAGGCTTCTTAACATTCTCCTCCACCCTGTTAATAGACTTCTGGTGTTCACTCCAAGCCTGACCGTTTACCGGTTTAAAGCTTTGGACTCCCTCCACAACTTGGTCCACTTTGCCAGATAGTCGTGTGACGACCGAATCTAGGGCATGATTAGCGCCCTAGAGGCCCTCACATCTAATTGCCAGGTTCGAAACCAACAATCCACACTTGCTTAAATACGAGTCAACGAGCTGCCTCATCTCGAGAGCAACTCTAGACTCCTTCTTTGAGGAAATTGAGGAAATGAGGGCCAATTCAGCCCTCATTTCCTCGATTCACCCCAAGTCATCCGCACCGGAGGTCACCTGCTTTAACACAGGCTTCCCCTCCCAAAAACATCACGCTCAGGGACAGAATCTACTCTGCTCCTTTCAGCCTTCCCCGACTTCGCAGCGAGGCGTCCTTTGGACTTGGCGCCCCCTCCTGTGCCGTGTACTTGCTGTACGGATCCAGCGTTTCGCCTTTTCCGCACCGCTCGAGACAGAGGTGTCTCGCAGGATTTTTGTGCAAGCCGCATGGCTCGGGCGCTTCTCTACCCGAGGGGCTTCCGCGACTTCCTTATCGGAAGACCGGGGTCGCGGCGGCGACCTACCGATTGACCTCCTCGGCAAGAAGGGGTTACCGGAAATCAGGTCCTTGGCCAAATCGGCCAAGTCCTCCAAACAACTTCCCCCGGGTTGCTCCATCGCTGTAAAAATTGAAAATACACCAGCTGTGTTGCCAGGCACTACAAATTACAGCTTGTACGAATCTAGCATCTGACACAAGAGTGCAACTGACATATGGTGAGCGTCTAACCTCTCACACCACGACCGGACCGTCTGTTCAGCAGCCCAATCGAGGAGTCAAAAAGCTAAAAGCTCCTTCCACCGGCTAGGTCGGAGCGAAAATCGCTTCTCAACCTGCCAGAGGATCTAAAAGTTTTAGGCCTCACCAACTACGAACGGGGAAACGATATTGCAAAGGAAACGTCCTTATTTAGCCGACAGCAGCACTACTGCAACACACTACGTCGCCGCTTCGCCAAAACTCCACAGCAACGCAGGTTGACTAACCGCTGCTGATCGTTGTCAACCCCGACGACGAGAACGTAGAACGCTGTACTTGCAGAATCACTTTAATTAGCACCGGTTGCTAAAACACAAGTTTACAGCACGGGCCAGAGGCCGAGAAGCGATCCCGATCCCGAGATGAGAGGCCGAGAAGCGAGAAGTGTAGATACGAGTAGTAAATACACACAAGCTGCATAAATGGAATAAACGTAAGAAAATCGAATCATTACGGGAGTATTATTTCAGTCGCTGATACAAAATAAATCGCAGTAGATTATAAAAATTATTTATGAAAATCTGTTAACCCAACCAAAATTTTGCAACTAGTAAAATTAATGTTTACAGGGTAAACGAAGGCATTCTAATTTTTCTTCTGGTATATTTTATTACACGTTTTTTCTGTTTTCTTAGTACCGCTGCAATTATACCTGCAAAAATAAGATTTTTTTTTTTTTTTAGTTTTTGTCTGTGATCATATAACAAATAATTTTTTTTAAAACTCATATTTCACAATCCTTTAAAAGATCGGAATACTTTAAACCAGATTTGCACATGATTGACTACCGATTTTGCCTTGATCAATTTACATTGGTAAATTTCTGACGAAATTCAATAGCAATAGATTTTGCTCATTTTTACTGAATTTAACTAGTTGAAATTTAAAACTAAACTGAAATAATAAAAATTAAATTAAAGTAAAATTTGGAACAGTCAATCGTAAATGATTGTGAAAGGTTCAGTTTTTATGAAAAATAAAAAGTATCGTGGTGTACATAGCGTATTTTAAAAGTATCATAAGTATTACTTCTAGGAACACCGGATATCACTGATCGATGACCGTTGAGCATATACTTATCTGATATTCCTGTGCAATTTTTTTTTTTTTTTTTTAATTGGGTTCAAATACAGAGATAGAAGAACGATTGCTAACAATTACAGGAACCAAACAGCAACAGTAATAATTGAAGAACATAAGAAAGAAGCCGTAATAAGAAAGAGAGTCCGACAAGGATGTCCCCTATCCCCGTTACTTTTTAATCTTTACATGGAACTAGCAGTTAATGATGTTAAAGCACAATTTAGATTCGGAATAACAGTTCAAGGTGAAAAGATAAAGATGCTACGATTTTCTGATGATATAGTAATTCTAGCCGAGAGTAAAAAAGATTTAGAAGAAACAATGAACGGCATAGATGAAGTCCTACGCAAGAACTATCGCATGAAAATAAATAAGAACAAAACAAAAGTAATGAAATGTATTAGAAATAACAAAGATGGACCACTGAATGTGAAAATAGGAAGAGAAAAGAATATGGAGGTAGAAGAATTTTGTTATTTCGGAAGTAGAATTACAGATCGATGAAGAAAGAAGCGTTTGGAAAAATATAGTTAAAAGACGAGACAGGTTTATAGGCCACGTATTAAGGCATCCTGGAATAATCGCTTTAATATTGGATGGACAGGTAGAAGGCAAACATTATGCAGGCAGGTAACGTTTGGAATATGTAAAACAAATTGTTAGGGTTGTAGGATGTAGGAGGTATACCGAAATGAAACGACTAGCACTAAATAGAGAATCTTGGAGAGCTGCTTCAAACCAGTCAAATGACTGAAGACAAAAAAAAGCTTTGTAATTTTTTTTTTAAACTATAGTTGACATCTCAAATACATCTCGTCATTTCTTTTATTTTTTTTTGACGTTCAAAAATTTTTTTATTGTTTCCTTTTGAAGGTGTATTTGTTTAATTAATAATTACTTAGCGAACAGCGAGTACAGTAATGTATAATTTTATTATAACCATACAAATTAAACCTAAAAAAAAAGACAAAATGTTATGGAAGATAGTTATTGTAATAATGACAGGCATTGCCGTGGGCGGGACAAAGAATTTTCCCTGTGATAGTAAGCGTGTGTTCTCATCGCCGACGTAGTATGTTTACTTATGATATTGTAGTTTTTATTATTGTTGTTATTGCCTGGTAATTTAACTTTATGTTCTGCTCATGGTTCTCGGCCTAAACAACAAACAAGGTCCTAGTTTTCATACTAATCATAACCGCTGTAGCTCTGAAAGTTTAAATTTCACAGACAATGCATAAAATAGCAAACCATTGAGTCGTTTTAGTGTATATATACTTGTATGTTGTATTTTTGTGTGTGTGTGTTTTTTTGTGTGGAAGACACGCAATATTTCCGCTGTTCAAGCAGTGCGACTGAAGTGGAAAACACACGTACCTTGCGAACAAATTGCAGTTGTAACGCGGACCCCTGACTACACGGAGGATAATAGTAATAATTCCATTGAAATAGATTTCCTCGTGAAAGAGCCATTGTAAAAATAATGTCATGTTTCCGTTGTTAGCAACTGTCATTATAAAGGAAGGACATCGCTGTTAAAAGTATATAGAATAACGCATGTGGTTGACATGCTAGTATTTAAGTGTCATGTGAACCGTCTCAAATTTACAGCCCGTGTAATAATATTGTTTTGTATTTTCACTGCTAGCAATCAAGCTAGTTTTTCTTTGAAATTCTGAATTACATAAAAACATTGAATTATAGCTTAAGAATTCTACTTGCGCGCGCGCACACACACACACACAAATTAGTACATTTTTGTTTATACACTTTCGTTCATACATTGTCTTAATTAACAAGGTCATAAAAGTATTGAAATAACAGCTTTTTGGGGATAAATTACATTTCAGTGAATTTCATATTTAAATAAGTTATAATTTGTTTGCTCTATTGAGAATCTTTGACTTCAGTTGTCAAAAGTACTACTTCGTTTTCGATAATGAAAATATTTTAAACGTAAAAATGTAGAAGTAAATTCCGAAAACACCCAGTAAATAGTTTTTACTTTTACTTTCCCGGCGAATTCAGCTAGAATATTTATATTCAAGGGGAAAGTATGGTAATCTTGTCAAATTGATTTAGAGTTTTTTGCAAATCTTTAGGTTTTAGGATCCAGCTAGTTCATATATAACGATAAAACATATGTATTTACGTACGTACGTGTGTGGCACTACTTTTGCCTTTGTACCTCAGGATTGACCGAACCGATTTTCTTCAAATTTAGCTCAACTATATTGGTCATTGATCAAATATGTGCTCTATATATGGCGAATTGGCCATATAACTTTTTCTCAATATTCGCTAAGAATGAACATTGAAAAAAATCAATTTCGATTTTTTTCAGTCATTTTAGAGAAAACGTAATTAAAAACAAATTTGTTTACAATGCATTTATAAGTAATCAAATTTTTTTTTCAAAAATCAACCCCCTTCTTAAAATGAAATATATATTTTTTTCTGTTCTTTTGTTATATCTAACTTTAGTTAAAATATTTTTTGAAAGTTTATTCATTCATAAAATTATCAAGAATTCTTTATAATTTTTTTTTTTTCATGTAGATCCCAGACCTAAAATGGAGAATGTTTTTTTGAAAATGTTCTTTTTCTTATTTTAACCTTTATAAAGTGTGTGTATTTTATTTGTATTTTTAATTTGAAGGGTATGCATGTATGTTAGCCTGTATTAAAGGAAGAATTAGAGTAAATTTTATTTAACGAAATTTGTTAGGCTTAATCTATGTATGAATATTTTAGAAAAATGTTTTTAAAATTTATTCTCCACCTCTAAAAAATATATATTATATTTTTGTTTTTTGTCTAACTTAATTTTAACTGTCTAACTTTTTGTTATTGCTAACCGGGAAAGTCGTGGTGTGTGAATGCCTTTTACAACAATCTCTCTATACTTTTGGTTTTTCTCTGTTGACTTTTCTATTTTAATTTGTTTCTACTTTATTAATATAAATGACAAGTAGAATGGAAGCGATCATTGTATTTCATTGTATTTCGAAGCTCTTTTTCATCCGATTAGCTCCAGGTTTACAGTTATTTTATTTAAACCGAATAATGTAAAGAGTTCTCTGATAGATTAACAACTGTACCTACAAAAAAAGCTAAAAAGACTAAGCTTTACGGTAGAATTTTAATCTAGTGGGCTTACGTATAAAAGTCACAGGATATAATCAGATAGGTAGGAATCAGGATAAAACGAAAGGATGGATAATCATTAAACTGAGAGAAGTTTACCTCGCAGCAAAAATTCATCTAAAATAATGTTTTAAGGCTCTTCCACTTATCGGATGTCAATTTTACCTATAGTTCTTCGGAAGATCGAAGTATCCACACTTAAGATGGGAGTAGCACTTTGCCGACTAACAAGTCTACATTGATCACACTAAATACATGATTTGAAACGTTATTTGGTCTTTAAATACTAATGAACCAACGAACACCAGGCTCGAGACTTATTAAGAAAACATTCGACAGTCCTAGGAATTGTGTTGCTAGAAGAAGTATCATAATCGACTACAAGACTTTTCTATTAATTTCTACTGTAGAGAGTAAATAGAAAAAATACTGAACTTTCTGAGACACATTGTTTCTTAATAACAAATCTAAAATATGTGATTTCATCATCGTTAACAGGTAAATCTTTAAATATCTTGAGAATTAGTGGTATTCTTAAATCGTTTATTTTCAGGATGTTTAATAATACCGCTGACAATGGTAACTAATAGACTTTAATTTCTTTTTCAGAAAATATTGTTGCATATTCGCGGCTGGAACAGGATATTGAGAGATTAGCGACAGAAATTGTTTATATAATTACAATTTATTAGTTTAATAACATAATTAAGACAAATCAATATTAATAGTAATGACAACCACAACAATAATAGTAATAATGATGATTAATGAATTACAATAGTGATGAACGTTAATAATAATAATAATAAATGTCAATAATATTATCAATGATAATAATAAACAACGAAAACACACAAATAGAATTTAAAGTAAAAGCAGAATTTATTTACTGGTAGTTAAATCGTAAAAACCAGTATTCAGTCCCATCGGCAAAATACATTATCATGACCGCTAATATTTACACCTTTAAACAACTGGTATTGTATTACAACGAAGATAAGATTAGACTATAGTTCTTTCAGTGCAAATGTCTTTCCTGTTCACAAATAAAACTACCCTATAGTTAATGAATGACTTGAATAACTTATCCCTTTCAATACTTGGCTATCGGTAACTCACCGAACCACTTCCTGCATTCATGTACGGTCCACAGGAATGCTTGTGACGTCACGTCAAACACGCCGTCTTACAATCGAGTCGAACAAATACGCATCTACTCGCTTCTTCAAAACTAATTTTAACTGATGTTTCCTGGATTATTTATACTTCTATCCTCTTGACCTGCAGAACCAGACCCAAACTGAAGCGTGAAAATGATCGTCTGAGTCCGTACATTTTCCCATGAATTCTTACTCTGGTCCGGTAGTTTTTTCCATGAAACAACATCTGTTGAAGATGTGTTGTTGGCAGTATTACAAAGAACGACTGTTAAACGGACCTGTTAGCCTTAGAAAAAGGACATTATTATATTTTCCACTTTTTTCTTCTTGCTTGGCAGGAATCTGTTACGTAGGTTCTTTTTACAATATGCATTAATCTCTGCTTATTTAACAATGTTTCTTTTTTTCTAAAGGTATTTAAATTAATCATCGCAGTCGGCCGTGTTACTGTAAACATTACAAATAAATTATTTAATAATATAAGCATTTTTCTAACCGTTTAAAAATTTTGGTGTTAAAGATGGAATTGGAATACACATTTTTATTTTTTTCCTTAGGCACAATTAAGCGTCCCGCACAAAGTTCAAACTAAAGTTTCATTTAATTTCTCGATTACATATATATTTTTTTTTGTAGGAAATAATTGCTTAATACGAAGAATTTCGCTTTCATGTAAGAGACAATTTATTAATCAGTACTATTATTTCGCTGATTAATTGTTAGTTTGATGCAAGGATTTAGAAAAATTATATTCAGTTAAATATTTTGATGCTTTTACCGCTGTTAAATAAAGTAGAAAAAAAATTTAAATAAACTTTTTAAAGTATAATACGTCATTAACACAAGTCCGAGAAAAAATGAGAGGATATGCATCATTATTAAGAACGTTAGAAGCTCACACTATACGTAATAGCTTAAGACGAAGTTCATTATGTAAACGTAGCAAATTATTTTCTACATAAGCATAGAAAAATATCAATGACTAAGCGTCCTGTGATTTGCTTTAACCGTATAGGTTACCAGTAGCTCGATTGGAATTTGGCCCGTGATAAGTTCCACCATTTTTAGTTCCTCATTTAGTCTATCGACTTGATGTTCGTCAAAGCTTTCCATATCCACATATCTTACGCCTCTGCCCTTGGTATAATATTTTCCAACATTAAATGTGCAATATTTGGCTTCGTGTTGCTATAAATTTAGTACATATAACAACAAAGCGATATAAAGTGTAATTTGAGAGAAACAGTATTTTTGTACCCTTTTATCCGCAAATACGGGTTCTGAAAACGGAATTCGTATACTTTCTTAAGCCCAAGAATTCTAATCATCAATCTATGTCGTTAATTTTTTTTTATGAACCTATTTTTAATTTTATTAATCTAATCTTAATATATTTAAAAAAATATATTTATACCCTTTCATCCGCAAATACGGGTTCTGAAAACGGAATTCGTATACTTTCTTAAGCCCAAGAATTCTAATCATCAATCTATGTCGTTAATTTTTTTTTATGAACCTATTTTTAATTGTATTAATCTAATCTTAATATATTTAAAAAAATATATTTAATTTCTTTTATTAAAACATTTTTACATTTTAAATGATATATGAACTGTTTCAGATGCACTCTATTCTGTGGATTTGATAAGGCAAACATCAACCGATGAAGACATTTACTCGACAGTACACTCTTTCATTGATAGGTATTTACACATTTATTTCTCATATCATCTAGTTTTACAATTCTAATATGATCTAATATGATCAAATAGATTAAGCTTTATTTTGTTATAGATTAATTTTTGACTATTGATGTTTATACTCAATCAATCCTAAAGGATCGTCAAAAAGCGTCCTGCTATTCAATATTAAACGAATAAGAACATCTTAACATAACCTATGCAGTTTGCATAATACATACATTTATTAATTTATTTAACATAGAAACAACTTGGAAAAAAGTTTTAACCGTTATTACAACTATTCAGAATAGTACGTTGAAAAAACCTGTTTTTCTTACTTTTTTACTAAACACAGTATGCAACTTTTCGTGTTTTTGAAAAATATAGCCTGATAATAATCAATCATTCTTTATTTAATGAGATGTGCGGGCATCGATTACTATGGTCATTTAGTCCGAATGGAATATTGTAGCATATGAAAAATTCCATGCCTGACCGGGATTTGAAACCAGAACTTCCGGGTGAAAGGTGGAGACGCTACCATTCGCGCAAGGCAGGCCGGCAAAACTTTTCAATTATTTTCTATACTAATCATACAACATAGAAGAGTTTGCATCGATATTAAAGTTACTCCTTTTATACTGTACGTACTCCCACTGTGAATGATAACATCTTGCCGATGGTGAGGGGCCTTGAGTATTCAATGATATAGACTAGCTGGACCGAAGGTGGAACTATATCGGAGAAGTATCTGTTGAGAGCCAGACTGAGGAATGATTCCTGAAAGAGGGCAGCAGTACTTTCAGTAGTTATTAGGGGCGTAGGTCAGGAGGAGTTAAATGGCCATTCTTCTAGTACTGCGCAGCTGAAAGCAATGTATCTCTCTGAATTTTCATGTAACAAAGATGGAGGCGACTTCCTTGGCAAAACATTCCGGAGATAAATTGGTCCCCTGTTCGAATATCCGGGTGGGGACTGCTAAGGAAGGTGTCACCAGAAAATAAAAAAAAACAGTATGAGCGTAGAATGGTAGAATTCTAAAAAAGGTTGGTATGCTAGAAAATGTAGAGGTAAATGGATAGGTTAAATGTAAAAGTAGTAGGAATTAGAGAGGTTCGGTGGGAAGAGGAAAATGACTTTTGGTCTGGTGTTTTAGAATAGAACTCGGTTTCAAAAAATGACAGGCAGGAGTAGTTTTTCTGTTGACCAAGAAGATAGGGAAGAGAGTAGAATAGTTCAAATAGCTTAGCTGTACAATCATTCTAATAAGGATAAAATCAAAACGTAAGCCTACAACGATTGTTAACATCTATATGCGTACAAGTGTCCATGATGATGATGAGGTAGATTGCGCATACGAAGAAATTGACGAAGCAATTAGACATAAAAGGGGACGAAAATTTAATAATAGTTGGAGATTTTAATGCAAGCATTGGAAAAAGCAAGGAAGTAAATATTGTGGGTGAATATGGGCTGGGCAAAACGAATGAGAGAGGGGACCCACTTATAGAGTTTTGCACGAAGTATAATTTAGTAATTGCCAACAACCAGTTTAAAAATCGTAATACAAGAATATATAGATGGAAAAAGCCAGGCGGTACTGGAAGGTAACAGATAGATTATATCATGGTTAAGCAAAGATTTAGAAATCAACTCGTCAACTTCAAAACTTACTCTGGAGCAGAAATTGATAGAGACTATAATTTAATGTTAATGAAATGTAGATTGGGGTGTGAAAACTTAAAGAAAAGGTGTCAGATGAATCGATGGAATTTAGAGAAGTTTAAGGAAGAGTAGGTAAAGAAGATTTTTGAGGAGGACATCACAAGAGGTTTGAGTAAGAAAGATAAGGTAGAAAATGTAGAAGAAAAATGTGTTAAAAAGAATATCCTTAAATCAGTAGAAGCAAACTTACACTAAAGAGAGAGAACTGGTAGTAGAAAACCTTGGATGTAAGATGATATATTGCAGCTGATGGATGAATGTATATAATATAAGAATACTAGTGATGAAGAAAGTAGAATGTCCTATTGACAATTAAGAAATATTATAAACAAGAAGTACAAACTAGCAAAAGAAAAGTGGATTAAAGAAAAGAGTTCAGAAATGGAAAGAGAAACGAACATTGGTAAAATAGATGGAGCATACAGGAAAGTTAAGGAAAGTTTTGTGGTACATAAATTAAAATCTAATAATGTGTTAAACAGAGATGTTACACCGATATATAATACGAAAGGAAAGGTCGATATGTGGGTGGAATATATTGAAGAGTTATACGAAGGAAATTAATTAGAAAATGGTGTTATAGAGGATGAAGAGGAAGTCGAAGAGGATGAAAGGGGAGAAACAATACTGAGATCTGAATTTTAGACAGCATTAAAAGATTTTATTGGCAGAAAGGCTTCTAGAATAGACGGAATACCTGCAGGTGAGGGAGCGATAGATCGATTATACAAACTGGTGTGTAATATTTACGAAAAATGGGAGGTTCCGTCCGACTTCAAAAAGAGTGTTATTTTCATAATACCAAAGAAAACAGAAGGGGATAAATGTAAATAATACAGAACAATTAGCTTAAGTACTCTCGCATCAAAAATCTTAACTAGAATTCTGTACAGAAGAATTGAGATGAGAGTGTAAGAAGTGTTTGTAGATGACCAATTTGATTTCAGGAAAAGTATAGGGACAAGGGAAGCAATTTTAGGCCTCAGATTAATAGTAGAAGGAAGATTAAAGAAAAACAAACCAACATACTTGGCATTTATAGACCTAGAAAAGGCATTCAATGACGTAGTCTGGAATAAAATGATCAGCATTTTAAAAAATTAGGGTTCAAATACAGACATAGAAGAACAATAGCTAGCATTTACAGGAACCAAACAGCAACAGTAATAATTGAAGAATATAAGAAAGAAGCCGTAATAATAAAGGGAGTCCGACAAGGATGTTCTCCATCCCCGTTACTTTTTAATCTTTACATAGAACTAGCAGTTAATGATGTTAAAGAATAATTTAGATTCGGAGTAAAACCGCAAGGTGAAAAGATAAAGATGCTACTTATTTTTGATGATATAGTAATTCTACCTAAGAGTAAAAAAGATTTGAAAAAACAATGAATGGCATGGATGAAGTTCTACGCAAGAACTACCACATGAACAAAAAAACAAGAACAAAACGAAAGTAATGAAATGTAGAAATATTTCTAGATGGACCACTAAATATAAAATTTGAAGAGAAAAAATTATGGAGGTAGAAGAATTCTGTTTTTTGAGAAGTAGAATTACTAAAGATGGACAAAGCAGGAGCGATATAAAATTACGATTTGCACAGGCGAAACGAGCTTTCAGTCAGAAATATAATTTCCTTACATCAAAAATTAATTTAAATATCAGGAAAACATTTTTGGAAGTGTATATTTGTAGCTTACACATAAAGCTAAGTACCCTTATCTTCATATGGAAGTGAAACTTGGACGATCGGAGAACCTGAGAAGAAAAGATTAGAAGCTTTCGAAATGTGGTGCTATAGGAGAATTTTAAAAACCAGATGGGTGGATAGAGTGACAAATAAAGGGTTGTTGTGACAAATTGATGAAGAAAGAACCATTTGGAAAAATATAGTAAAAGAAAAGAGAGACATATAGGCCACATATGAAGACATTCTGGAATAATCGCTTTGATATTGGAGGGACAGGTATGTGGAAAAAATTGTGCAGGCAGCAACGTTTGAAATATGTAAAACAAATTGCTAAGGATGTAGGATTTAGAGGGTATACCGAAAGGAAACGACTGGGACTAGATAGGGGAACTTGGAGAGCTGCATCAAACCAGTTAAATGATTGAAGACAAAAAGAAACTGTACGTAACACTTTAGTAATTACGATTTTATTATTCTTTCACATAAGCATAGAAAAACTATTCGTATCTAAGCGTTTGCTGTTATTTTCTGTTATCCATATAATATAAAAAAACCCGTACTAGCAACCAGTGGCTCGATTGGAATTTGACCCGTGAAAAGTTGGTCTACTGTTAAGAAATTTATTTTAATATAAAAAGAATATTCTGTAATAAAAATAACTTAATCTATTTATTACTATTAAATGTGTAGAAAAAATATATTATTTTTTTAAAATAAGAATTGTCCAACTTCCATCATACAGGCAAAAATAGAAACTGCATAATATTATCAATTTTAAAACCAAAATAAAACGGTTGATGGCTAAATAAATCTATCGGTCGGTTTTTCATTATAGCAGGAGTAAATTAATTAGAAAAATAGCCTAAAATAACTTTAGACAAATCACTCTGACAAAGCTGAAAGGCTTTGTCAGAGTGAGAGTTGAACCAACTAAAATCAAAAGTCTCCCACACCGACACCACCATCAGACATGGTGGTGTTGGGCATTAAAATTTAAGTTCTTTTTACTGCCCACCAGCTAACAATTTGAGAGTTATCCAAATGTATCAGTAGTTTTTGGCCATTTGACATTGCTATTTTTTTTCCAAAACTCCAAAATTAAATAGAATTATTAATCATCAAAGTGTAGGAAGCGTAAAAAACATAGATGCGCAGTAGTTCTAATCTGGGTGACTGAAGTATTATATCATTGCTGTACAGGAGGAAATAGTGTATTATGACTGGATGTCGCAAGAAATAAGAAGCTAGTCTCCCGGTCTATCGTGCCAAATGAGATTTCTAAACTTTTGCAAGTAATAATTATTTGAAAAATATAATAAAAAAAAAATAAAGTTTACAATAAAAAAGATTATCGGTTGTAATTGATTATGGAATATTTTAACAATAAAAATAATCTTCTTCTATTAGCAGTATCATAAGCAATGTTTACATGATTTCTGGTCAACACTGTCTGACAAAATGAGGTGGTACTCGCTGCATCAAAATTTATTATGTTGTTTTTTTTATTTCAAATAGTTTACAAATTTTAAAAACCACAACGAATACAAACAATAAATAATAAAAACAAAACAAATGTAGGAAAACTGATTAAAAAAGCTATTAAAAACCAATATATTGAGAAAGGATGCTTAAAGATAGTGTAAAATCTGAAGAGTTAAGTATCTAGTGCTTAGCTGCTGAGGGTATTTCTGGGTCTTTCGACCGACGCCGACTCGACACTGCGGGGCTCTGGAGGCCACCACTGTCTGGTGGTGGTGTCTGGTCTCTTTTCATGAGCAGATATTGCGTTGTATAAAGTTTTTTCAGGCTATTTTTGAGCTGGTGGTCGAGTGTGTACCTTCACCACACAATCTTGCTGTCTGAGAACTGTTACAACGGTTTGCACCATTGTTAGATGGCGCAAACCATAATCATAATCCTTTTCACGGGGATTCAGAGATTTTGGCGCAGGATTTGTTCCAGCGCCCGCCTCATCACGGCGAAATGAGGGGCGACGACTCTTGGTCGCATGTCCCTGTTACGAGCAAAGAGGCCTTTACCCTTAGTCCTGTTCGCGCTCTTTTAGAGCGGGGGCCATAATCTGTAACTGTGTGTTGAGCTTTGATTTTCCACATTGGATCAAGTAGTGGCGAAGTGGTACAAAGAGTGAAAGGAGAATACAGAAGGTCTCCAGCTGCCCGTGGCTCGCTGAGGATAGTTGTCACGCTTGTGGGCTTGTGGCCAATATCTGTGACAGAAAGAATACAGAGAGCATTGTGTTCGTATACTGTTAGGTCAGGGCATCTCCGACCATGGCAGATGTTAGTAAGGTAGGTAGGAAGCCTAGCCGTAGGAGGGGGCCGGGGCGTTTTCCTACGACCTCCTCGAACACTGGTTCCGACAACTATAGTTCAGAAGTAGATATAGAGATGACCACTCAGGAGGGAATGAACCCCCTTATTGAAGAATTTTTGCAAGCCGGGGGCCGGCCTGGCAGTTCTGCTCCATTGGCCCGTGATGTTTTGGCGGAACTGGATGGCTTGTCTTTCTATTTAGTTATCTCCAAATGTACTAGTGCAGCTACCAAGAAGAGATTAATGCCTCGGCTCGAATTCTACCGAGCGGCTTTCACAGCTCTCGTCGTGGGCTTCGAAAATCTTGCCTCGAAGCCTAAAGAAATAACCGTCGGTCAGAAACCTGCCCCAGGTGGAGGTGGTCAGGGGCAGACATTAAACCAGCCAGTGATCTAAGCAACCTGAGGTTGCATTTGTTAATAGGTCGCAGGCCTCTACTGTGTCCAGCAGTCAGCTGAAAAAAGACCTCCAGGTTGTCCTTCGGGGAGACCGGAAAGACATTAAAATCAGGAACATTAAAGAGACCGGCAAGGATTTAGTTGTGGTAGCAGATGACACAGAGACCATTCAACCAATTAGAGATTCCACGGCGATTAAGCGATTGAATGTGAAAATACACCAGAAGAGAACGCGTAGGCCCAGTATTATAGTGTATGATATTGACCGTAACCTGACCGGCGAAGAAGTCTTGTCCCTCATTAGGGAGCAGAATACTGATTTGGATGAAACCGCCCTCCGGCGGGACTGCCGGTTGGTCTTAAAAACGGGAGGACGTGATACCCAGAAATATAACGGAGTCTTTAAGGTATGTTCTGGTCTCTTTCAAAAATTTACGTCCGCAGGCAGACTATTTATTGATTTAGGCTCCTGCCGACTAAAAGAGTACGTGGATGTCTAAAGATGTTTCAAGTGCTGCAGATATGGTCACACGGCTAAATTTTGTAAGTTTGCCTTGGTGTGTGCCCATTGTGGCGAGGAGGGCCACAAACGTGACGATTGTTTGCATAGGTCCGAGGCTCCGGCCTATGCTAACTGTAAGAGGTTGCATAAGAATCATGAGCACCCAGTTGCTAGTAAGGAGTGTGGCTGTTACGTAAGGGCCGTTGCGCTATACTTTAATTCCTTAGATGGTTAGGTTCGGTCAATTAAATACCCAGGGTGCTTATGTAGTCCAGGTTGAGTTAGGAGAGATTGTAGAGGGGCGGAGCCTCGATGTTGTCCTTCTGCAGCACCCAAATGCAATTAGGGGTGATCTGCCAGGCTTTTACAGCAGGAAAAAGTTTTGTGTAGGGCATATCTGTATGTCTGCTTTTCTGTGCAGTAAGTCGCTTGATAGTGTCTTTATACGGCAGGTTTCTGACGCGCATCATGTTGCGGTCAGACTTACCATTCGCGGACAGAAACTTAGAGTTGTTAGTTATTTTCAATACAGGAATTCCACTGAGGAACACCTAGCGAGATGGAATAGGATCCTTCGTATTGCGAGCAATGGCCCAATCCAAATTGGTACCGTAGTTAATGCGAAGTCGTTTTTCTGGCACAGCGGGATCACTGATCATGGAGGGGCCTAATTGACAGTTTTATCGCGCAGCACAATGTTGAGGTCTTTAATGTTGCAGACAGTTGGCCACTTACGTCGGTGCGGTTAACGGACGACGGGCCTTTTCAAGTACAAATATTGGTATCATCATTGGTAGGGACATCCCTGGCAGGGTCCTTGACTGGTCTGTGACCGATGAGTGTTCTAGTTCACCACTTCCACGCTGTAGTGGGGACCCAACTGCCGCTGAGGGGAAGCCCGGTCTAACTTCAATGGACGTAAACTAGTCGTCTATGTTTATATTATAATACTATTATTACAGTATAAATATGTGCTACATGTTTTAATTCTATATAGGTACATTGGGACAGTCTCATTTAATAGTAATAAAGTGATCCAGAAAATAAGATCTGTTGTTGGCTATTATTTAGTGTCTGAAATCAGCAATATGGATTACCGGGAGTAGCAATAAGGAGAACGTTATTTTATCAATCAAGGTGACTGAGTACTGAAACTATCGTACTCGAAGCTGATTAGAACCCGAAAAGTAATCAAATATTCATCAAATTATCATAAATTACTTTTGAATTTGTTTTGTATATTTATTTATTATTTTTTTTGTTGGTTTTTACAAATATGTAGGTTCCGTACAATTAGTTATGACAGTGTTGAAAATTGTATAACAAATTACTGAAATATTTAAGTATATAGTTATCGTCGGTATATTATTAAGTCGTCGGTTTTAATAAGTAATTCATATTGAGTAATAGTAACCTATTTCTTTACATCTACTATGGTTTGCTATTATTCACTAAATTTCTTCTTTCTCACATCCTGAAACCTTTATATGATTGTGACTTTTATCAGATATTTCTCGTTAAATTTTTCTTTCTATCAAATTTCTGCTACTTCTGTTCGACCTCTCACTACCCTTACCTCACTGTTATAGTCATAAAAACGTTTTACCTGTTTTTATTACCTACAATATCTGTTGAAATTTAACTTATTTAAATATATCTAAATGGTTTTGAAAAAAGTTTGTAAACAGATTTTACAAACCTTTTTTATAACTTTTATACTTCGGATACCGCTAATTACTAAAACGATTCGCCGGGCATATGTGTCGTAAATCAAATTTAAAACTGGGAAAAAAAGCAATAACTTTTATCCCTACTTCGCTTGCCTTAATATGAGAATAACTCGTAAAATTAAAATGTATACTACCGTTTACTTAAGTATACATCTTTCTATTAACTTTTACTGTAGGCAATTTCTCTTTACTATAAATAACAGACAGACGGAACAATTTCATACGTTAATGAACTTAGCTTCGTCTGCATCACAATATATTTCAGTGACGTTACGTAGAAAACAGAACACGTATGTGTGCATGACCGTCATTATTTCCAATAAATATCGTCATAAAACATCGGTGGTGTGTAGTTACTAAATTGGAACTAAATTATTCCAATAAATGTGTTATTTTATTTAATGTCTTATGAATTTCAGTTAATTCATTACTTAATTATTCAGTTAATCGCACTTTTTTTACTTACATATTTTTTATAACCGATTTATTTGATCATAATTTACCGCTAATAAAATATACGACTTTTGATCCGTGTGTTAGGGTAGAAAATATATTGAATCCAAGATAGATCGTTTAATAGCATTATCGGTTAATTCATATGATATTCATAAATTCTCCATATATCCGTTGCAGTATTTTTAATTCGTGTTTGATAAGTAGCGGTGTTTCTTAATCGGTGATTGTCCGTAGCCAAGTTTTACATCCCTTGATCACCAGGGGTATTATTAATTGCGCCAAAACATTATCGATTAGAATTGCTTCTGTAATAAAATATCTAAAAGTCGTACTTGTTTAATAAAAAAAGTAAAAATAATTGATCCGGCTTTGAATATTTACCGCTCAAAAATGTAACCGTATGCACTATTCTGTTACTCAGGTATTTTCAAAGCCATCAAACTTAAAATGTTTAAACTATCATTTCCTGATTTCTATCTACACTGCCACAATTTGTATGTTTGTTTCTGCAAACAATATGGCCATATTTATTGTCACATCATGAATGAAACGCAAATATTCAGAACTATGGGTCTGGAATAAGAAGATTTGTCTGCAGTGTTTACTATATTAATTAATATTGATGTGTAGATATTAATAGGGTTGGCATGTGAATATTAATAGGCCTATTTGGTGATGAGTGGTGGGGGGGGGGGTTCATTCATAATTTTGCGTTTATATTGATTTAGTGTCAGCTTTCAGTGACTAAAAACCCCTCCCCTTTCGGCATTACTTAGGGAATGCTGTACTACCTGCGGGACTTCAATAAGTGGTTCAGAGAGTCCTGGGCATCTCAACATTAAAGGTACCCCTAGAGACCCCGGCTATCTCCTCGCCAAGGCAAACCAGTAGCAATCATCGTTGATACCTCGTTTCTGCTATTTTTACTTGAAGAATGGCTCAGTTTATGGTAGAAATCTCCTTCCATTAAATTTCGCTGTCAAGTAGTTTATCGAGTAGGTTTGTGGAAGAAAGCCTACAGGTGATTCCAGGGCACTGTAATCTCCCTTTAGCCCACCTGGAGCACTCAAAGAAGGTGTGACCAAATGTATCATATAGTCCACAGTAGTCACACCCTGAAGCCTCTTTTCTCCTCCTGCTCTTCAGGGAGGGGTTGAAAGCACCGTGACCAGTTAGAAGCTGAGTTAGCCAAAAATTAGCCTCCTAATGCTTCAGACAGACCCATTTTTCCACGTTCGGGATGACCTTGTCCATCGGTCAGTAACGGCAGTATCCCGACTCTCTTGCGATTTCTCTAGTAGTGAGGTCCTGTTTCTTAATTTTGTACACTCGCTTATCAACGTATTCGTTAATCTTCAGGTCCAGAGGTGGCACCCTAGCAACAGCAAACTCTACCGCAGTTGAGACTTCCTATATGCAGAAGCAATTTGGAGCCCACAACTGTGGCCAGCAGACTTCTTATGGATTCTCGTGTACCTTGTATATTTCTCATGAGTTTGAAGAGCGCCATCACCACCTTTTCCGCCTTCTGCGCACATTTTGTGGACATGTACTGAGAACCTCATATTTCTTTCCCGCCCTACACCCAGATATTTAACAGATTTATTTATTCAGATATTTAACAGGTGTTAAATATCATTTGGGTGCTTTCCCCTGCCAACCGGGATAAGGACTTCCGTCTTATCTGCCGCCAGTCTTAACCACTTATCTTCTAGCCATGTTTTTGCAGTTTCAACGGCTTCTTTTCACTTGACATGAGCTCATTAGGTGTCTTATTTACTACTACTACAATCAGGGCTAAATAATCTGCGAACCCTAGCAGTTCGAGGCCGTCCCTCCAAGTTCACCCTATTGGAGGGATTGGCGAACCTCCAATTCGACAATCTCTCCTGACGAGATCATAAAAGACAATGTTCCACAGGAGGGGTTCAGTGATCCTTGTGGCACTCCCTTCTCCACGGCGAACTCCACAGACGACTCTTCCGTAGATGCAATAATAATCCTATCCGAAAAGTAGGTCTGCAACATTCTTCACGGTGTGCTGAAATATCTCTTCTCTCCAACTCTTCGAGGATCGCCGACCATCTAACGTTGTTGAAGGTATTCCAGACATCCAACACGATCATTGGTAACTTCCTGCTGCCACAAACCGCCTCCTCAATCATCGTCAACCTAGAAATGGACTTCTCCCGCCATAGCCGTACTGGCGATCAGATAACCCACCGCATGCGTTGTATGCAACCTGTAGCCTCCTAACGAATGATGCCTATAATAATTTGCCATAAGAGTTCAGGAGGCAGAGCCACCTGTACCCAGCTGCGTCACTATAATTGCATCCAGGCTTCTTCAGCAAGACGAGCCTTGTGGTTTTCATCACCCGAGCAACCACCCACACGTTAGGGCGTGATTGAGCGCTCCGCGGAAGACGCCACGTCATCTGCTACTCTATCTATCACAGCAAGCATTCCGACAGGGCTCAGGTTCTTTCCTGTTCTCAGTCTCTTGAAAGACAACTGCAGTCCTTCCAGAGTAAGGAATGGAATTTCTTCCGCTACAGCTTGACTTCTATATAAGGGTTTATCACAAGGGAACAAGTCTCTGATCGCCATTATCAAATGGCCGTGATTCTGCTAAACGTTTTGGTTATGATTAATATCCATCACCCCATGGATCTACTTTAATCTGGGCACACAATCCAGCCCATATATCTTTTCTGGAGTTGTTAGTGGATTTTTTGAGGTGCCTCTTCTAGACCAACTAACATTTCCTGGAGACGTCGGCATCCAAGCCTCTCCTTCTCCTCTGCCAAGTTCTTCTGGCTTGTTGGCATGTCCGTCGAGATTCGGCAATATTGGTAGATCACCAGTATATCTGCTTCTTGTTTTGTTGACTAGACCTTTCGTCCTCGAATTGACAACACGCTTTTAAGGTAGCTTCAATCAGATCATCAGCTAGAATAGTTCCTTCCTACAACCTATCAGCAAGGATCATCTTGAACATCTGAAGAGCCGCTGGGCCGAATCTCAACAACTGTCTTACCACATTAGCTCTGTGTCCAGTTATGGACAGAGCTAATGTCCCTTCTTCCCGTGTAGCTGTCACCTGTAGTAGATCGTGTGCAGTTCTAAGTCTGTTCAGATTGACTTGTAGGACCTTCATCGTTTAGGTTTGGGGCACCCACTTCTTCCTAGCCTTTTGTCGTTCTTGCCATAAGCCACGCACTTGGTGGTTGAGGTGCATTGGTCCTTCTTGTGACCTCCCTCTCCACAACTGAAAAAAAGATTGCACTGGTCGGTACCACTGCAGTGTGAGGCACGGTGTCCCGGTAATCGACATTTAAAACAACGATTCTCCGCCACTTTTGAGGTCACCCGACAGGAGACCCATCCTTCCCTTATCCTTTTTTTTTAACTTCTTAGTAGAGAGGGGGCGTGCCTCGCAGACACCACTACAATAACTACTTTTGTATCGCCAAAGGCCGACCTTGACAGGCTCCTTCCCTATTTCATTATTCAGGGCGTCCTCCACCTCTTCCTGAGATGTTAGCTAATCTCGATCTATTATCGTGAGTCGGATAACCCTCTCAGGTTGTCGTCTGAGCCATACAGTAAGCAATCGATGGAAATAAATAAAGTTGTACAATATCATTAACTAGTTCATAATATAAAAGAATATAAATATTATAGAATTTGTTGTAGGAAGTTATAATTCATTTGATATTTCCACTTTTAACGAAATAACCTTAGGTTCTATATGCATAGTTAAAGTTTAAATTTAATAAATTACGGTTACATTTTAGCCGGACCTATTGTGCGAACTCGAATCCTAGTAAAACGATTAAAAATTAAATCGTCGTCCCGAAATAAATTTAAGTGTTATAATAAGAGGGTTTTTAAAAAGGGATATCAACCGACAGGATGCGGGTCGGTTTGGTTTCCCTGTAGTCATTCCAGTAAAACAAAACTCATTAACAGACTACTTTCAGAGACTATTAAGGATCAGAAGTAATAATTATATGTTGATTTTAACCGTATTCCATAATTTATTAATTAATCGATTAAATAAAATGACTTCCGTTAAAGGACAATATTTTTGTGTGTTTACCGGGTACAAATATTATTCAAGAAAAGTAATTTTTGATACTTTTTCGTTAGCTATAAATTTCAGATGTTACCGTCGAAAAATATTTATTATTTTAAAAATATATAGATGACTTCTTTGTTAAGAGTGGCGTCCTTGATTCTCTTTAAAAAAATACGCTTACCTGAACGATAAAAATTAAATACATTGTTAATTAAGGCTTAATTATTTTAGTTTTAAGACAGAAAAATATTTTGTTAGGCGCATTATAATTATTTATTTATAAATATTTATTTTAAAAATGTTGCTGTAAATCCTATTAAATCAGTACTAAATATAAACCAAAAAGAGTCTTATATTCAGATTTGTATTTAAAAAATTTACTAATATTTATTAGATATTCATATTCGACGGAGGGACGTGGAAATATAAAAACGTTCACAAAAATTAAGCTAATCGAACAATACATTTCCAATGAGTTTGAAATTGAATAATAAGGAGGAAAACACTCGGTATTTTATTCCACGATCGTTTACCTATTTAGTATGCAATTTAAATTCGTTACTAGAATTTTATTCAAAAAGGTGTTTTATCGTGAGGCGTAAGTCGTTTCTAACAATAATCAATGCGATTTCAAGCATAACAACCATTCCATGCCAAACGTAAAATTCTAGTAATCATTCACCCATATGAGTAACATCTTTTTTTTTTGTTCGTCACAAGGACTGGCTGACTGTATTGTGAACATCGTTACTTTAAGAGAAAACAACTTTTATTAGCGCCTGTTTTACCTCAAGCGTTTTACGTGTATCATAACCGTACGAAAGAACCCACCGGGTTGGTCTAGTGGTTAACTCGTCTTCCCAAATCAGCTGATTTGGAAGTCGAGAGTTACAGCGTTCAAGTCCTAGTAAAGCCAGATATTTTTACACGGATTTGAATACTAGATCGTGGATACCGGTGTTCTTTGGCGGTTGGGATTCAATTAACCACACATCTCAGGAACGGTCGAACTGAGATTGTACAAGACTACACTTCATTTACCCTCATACATATCATCCTCATTCATCATCTGAAGTAATATCTGAACGGTAATTACCGGAGGCTAAACAGGAAAAAGAAAGAAAAGATAGTACAACAAACTCT
Source organism: Lycorma delicatula (assembly GCF_047948215.1). NCBI lineage: Eukaryota > Metazoa > Arthropoda > Insecta > Hemiptera > Fulgoridae > Lycorma > Lycorma delicatula. The sequence continues at coordinate 24,717,866 of NC_134458.1, forward strand.
GCTCGCTGTCCTGCCTAAGCCAGCCGACAGTTTTATGACAAAGGTAGGGGCAATCCTTCAGACCACTTAGTGTATACAGGTTTAACTAAATGATCACATAGTGCTAATAAGTAAATAATTATTAAAATTTGTGGTAAAGAAATTTCATTGTAAAAGCACTTTTCTTTATTATCGGTGTAAACTAAAACAGAAACTAAACAGGAAAAAGAAAGCCGTACGAAAGACCAGTACCAGTAGTATGAAACAGTAAATCAATTGATCCGTTTCCGTCGTGAAACACTGCATTCTGCCTCATATTCTCATATTCTCTGCCTCATCTGAACAGGAAGATAATATAATATTTATTATAATCGATAATTAATTAATGCTAATTATTTTTTTTTCTGAATTTTTATGGGCATCGACTGCTAAGGTCATTAGCCCTCGTCACAATCTTTAAAAGAAACTACTACCACCATCTGGATCGTCATATGTTAAGGGTGTAAAGGGCCCTTACATTTTATTTAAAAGCACAAACTACACAAAACATTAAGGCATAAAGACAAGGACAATCACAAACACTTATGGGGTGTAAAGGGCCCCAATATTATAATTTGAGATAGGTTCCCAAAAGACCATTAAATTAAAATTAAAATTAAAACTTATCCTACCATATCTTTCTTTCTTTCTTCTACGAGTCTCATTTATAGTTTGTTTAAGCACCCTCGGGGCGACCAGAACCGCCGTTGAGCAGTATATCAGTCGCGCCAGGGTGCCGTGGCAGTTGAATCCTTCTTATAAACAGGCTATAGGCATGCACAGCGTACACCCACAGCCTCGCGCCCTCAATCCACCCATGAGGGTCCCCCATGCCATCATCGGACACACCCCGACTCACTGCTCTTGAATGCAGGTGAGCCAAAATGGCCTAGGCAAGAGGGCTACCTCCCGTCACTATACGTGCCACGTTTCAAGACTCCCTTATGTATATATGCATACATTTAAAATTAAAATTAAACTTATCAATACCATTTTTTCTTTAGATATATATAAACTACCGCTTAGAGTTTCTTTTGTCACAGCTTTAAACTTTCATTTTTATAGACTTTTAAGAAGTCCACTGGCGTGTAAAAATGCAACTATATTTCTTCATTTCCATTATCCAGATCAGCAGTAATATTATTTCTAAAACGGAACCTCTTTCTGAGGTCCTCATATATGGTACACTCTTCTGTTAGATGCTTGATTGTCAGTGTTTTATTACAAACACCGCACATTGGTCTCACTTCGCCGGTTAACAAATATAAATTTGTTAATCGCGTATGACCGATTCTAAGTCTGGTCACCGCTACTTGTTCACGGCGAGTCAACTTATAGTCGCTTTTCCATTTATAAGGAGAAGATTTTACTGTGCTTAATTTTGTATTTAATTTCCTCCATTCAGCATTCCACTTGTTTTTTACTATGTTTGTTAGACGGTTTTTAACATCTGCCACTCTTACAGGAAATGCATCCAAATCATCGCAGACTGTTGCCTTTCTGGCAGCTTCGTCTGCGATTTCATTACCTGTAATACCAGCATGCCCCGGAGTCCATACAAATACGTATCGCTGTCCTCGTTGTTTTAGAACGGATAAAATGTACAGGATGTTTGCAATTAGGACATCCTTAATGTTCTTGTTCCGAATTGCGACAAGTGGGCTTAAAAAGAATCGGAGCATATTAGCACTCTCTCTTCGCAATAGTGTTCATTTACATATATTGAGCATCCAACACCATGTTCGGTTTTAGAACCGTCAGTATAAATTCTAATATGTTCTTCGTAACCACTGACGCTAAAAATTCCCGTTGGATGATCACTGCTGGTTTCTTTTTTATTTCTCCTTGAGAGAGATCCAAACTTGTATTTACCGCTGGCAAGAGCCATGGCGGTATTTCTCTAGTAGAAATTGCTAGAGTCTCTGGTATAGCAATTTCATATTTTCTTCTTAATTCGTGGTACCTAATTCCGGCTGGTCTGGAGTAGGTAGTACGACGTTCGTATAATGCAGCCATGGGATGATTCGTAAACAATTTATTATTTATATGCGCAGGGAAAGCCCATATATTTGCTGCATATCTTAACAAGAGGATCACTCTTCTATAATGTAGTGGCATTATTCCGGCTTCAGACATCAGACTAGCCGCCAGACTTGTGTGGAAAGCACCTGTTGCATATCTTATTCCGCTATTATGAACTACGTCTAACTTTCTTAAGTGCGACTTTCTAGCGGATGAATATACGATACATCCGTAGTCTATTTTAGATTGAACCAATGCTTTATACAATCTCAATAATGTCTCTTTTTCTGAGCCCCAATTTAAGTTCCATAAACATTTTATAATGTTTAGGGCTCTTTTGCATCTATCACTCAAGTCCTGTATATGTAATCCCCATGTAAGGGATTTATCCAATACTTGTCCTAAATACCTTACGCTGTCTTTATATTGTATTGGATTATCATCAATTGTCAACGCAGGACTTTGATGAGGAATTCTCTTCCTACAAAAGTGTACATAGCACGTTTTTTCTGGTGAGAATTGGAATCCATTATTCCTTGCAACTTCATTTAGAGCATTGATCGCTCGTTGCAATTTGAACCTCACCATAGCAGTCTTGTTGCTGGCATATACGATTGCCAGATCATCAACATAGACGGTTTTGCTGATTTCTACTGGAATAGCTAATATCAATTTATTAATGGCAATGGTAAACAAGGTACCGCTCAACGGCGAACCTTGCGGTTTGCCATTTTCCAAGATTCTTTCACATGAATATTCATTGTTGACGCGTACTTGGAAGGTACGGTCATTCATGTAGTTGCTGAGCAGTATAGGCAGATTGCCACGAATGCCCCATTCATGTATCTGGAGCATTATACCATGACGCCAGGTCATATCAAAAGCCTTCTGAAGATCAAAGAAGACTCCGACACAATGTTTCCTTGTAATAAAGGTGTTATATATAATGTCCTCTAAGCTGATCATTTGATCAGTGGTAGAATGGTATTGTCGAAAACCTGCTTGATACGGTGATATCAGGTTTTCTTTTTTCAAAACCCAGACGAGTCGATTATTAATCATTTTTTCCAATATTTTCCCCATTGCACACGTCAAAGAAATAGGACGGTAGCTATTGGGGTCTGTAAAATTTTTATTTTTCTTTGGTACTCGAACAACATGCGCTTTTTTCCACTGCTGCGGGTACGTTCCATCCCGCCATATTTTATTATAAAGTTCTAATAATCTACACTTTGCAGTGGTATTCAGCTGCCTGATCATATTATAGTGGATTTCATCCGGACCAGCAGCTGTGTTACCTGCTTTTTCGAACGCTTTCGCGAATTCTTCCATTTTAAATGGTACATTATATGAGTAATTATACTCAGTTCTAAAATTTAGTAGACCTTCGAGTTCTTCTTTTTTGGTTCGAAAACCTTCCTCGTAGTTGGCTGTTTTGCTGGCCTTTTCGAAGTGATTGGATAACAGTTCTGCAATTTCATATGAAGTATCTTTTATTTCATCTTCATTTTGAAGGCTAGTTATGGGAGCAAAATCATTACGCCCACAAATCGCCTTCACTTTCCTCCAAACATCTGATGCAGCAGTAGTTTTGTCGATGGATGACACGTATTGCTGCCAGGATCGTTTTTTCGAATCTATCATAAGACGTTTTGCATGCGCCCTGTATTTCTTAAAGGCAACAAGATTTTCTATACTAGGACGCTTCTTAAAGGCGTTATACGCCCTTTTCTTTCTTTTTATAGCTTCACTTATTTCATCGTTCCACCATGGAACGGGTTTCTTTGTAAGTTTCCCAGATGTTTTGGGAATATATCTCAATGCCGACTGAATTATTGCATTTGTTATGGGGTCGACATCGTCTCCGATAACTCCAGTTGTTTCTGGGAGTATCGTTCTAGCTGTGAAGCTCGTCCAGTCTGCCTTATCAAATAACCATCTTTTAGAGACGGGATATGTTTTTCTTGTAACATCAGTTACAATTTGCACCGGGAAATGATCGCTTCCATGCAGATCGTCTATGACATGGAAGCTGTACCTCAGTGCTATCGATCCGCTTATAAGTGCAAGATCTATACAGGACGTCGATCTATCTCTGGCATTGAAAAAGGTTCCCGATCCGTCGTTTAAAATAATAAGTTCTGAATTCATCAGGAACCCTTCCAGTTCTCTTCCACGGGGATCTACTCGATCCGATCCCCAGAGAGAATTATGAGCGTTAAAGTCACCCACCAGTAAAACAGGTGGGGGAAGCTCAGAAATTAGTCTTTCTGTGTCATCCTTATTCCAATCGTAATTCGGTAAGTATATGCTGCACACAGTGATCTTAAGCGGTCGCTTCATTCTAACGGCGACCGCTTGTAGGTTGGTGTTTAGAACAACCGCTTCGGTGGTAGCTCTAGTCGATGTTAATATAGCTACTCCACCTCTAACTCTTACATTTGGCGGTTGATCTCGCCGAAATATATCGAAACCTTTTAATTTAAAATTTTCATTTCGGCGGAAATGCGTTTCTTGCAGACATTTACAAATCGGGTCTACATCATGTACCAAGCGTTGGAGCTCATGGATGTTTGAAAAACATCCATTGATGTTCCATTGTACAATCGACTCGCTAATTTTTTATTCCTTTCGGCCATCCTTTTTTTCTCTTCTTCTCTATATTGCGAACGGCATCATGTTGGCGGAGAACATCGTCGCCGGTGTAGCTTCCGGTCTCCGAATCGGAGACCAACGAAGCCGCCGACGACGACGGGCATGGATCGGGGCCGGTTTCAGGCGCCGAAATGCTCAGACCCCAAATGCTAATTCTTATTTTACATAATAATTATTTATCTATTTTAATTCGTTTACATTACTGCGGTATCTTTTCCATCCGATTGGTATCATGCCTTTCATTGTTTTAGTTCTTTATTTTTTTACTTATTTTTAAAGTTAAATCTGTAAAAATATTTTCACTTCATTACTGGTTATGTTCAAAGACATTTAAATTTTAAGAAGCTCATCGAACGATCTTACGAAACATAAAATCACTTTAAGATTGATAAAAGTAAAACTAGTCGTTTTCACCTGGAAATTTTTCTCCCATGTATGTTAACAAATATACTATTAGAACATAATTAAACCGTCAAACATTTTTTATATGGAATATATATATTTTAAAAAGCGCTACCAGTAATTCAGTGAAAAAAGTGTCGGTAATTAGCTCCTAAAGTTTACGTTAAAAAAGGAGGTTTCAATATATTGAAAGCGAGCCGTTTTATAATATTTGTTGATTATCAAATTTAATGAAATCCTACTAGTATATTTTACGTGCACTACACACTATAAAATATAGAAGAGGATGTGAATTTTTTTGTATTTTTTATATTGAATTTTTTATTTATCACAATTTGGCTCTACCGAAGTCAAATAATGCTTTTATATAAAAAAGCATTATTACGAAAACATCGAAAACATATGGTATTTTTTATTCCTTTATATATATATATTATTCGCTAAAAGTTTGAATTCCTATGATTTTGAATCTTTTAGGTAGGCCATCTGCTTCTACTTATTTATAAAATATCGATGAATTTTCGAATTCGGTCTTTTATTTAAAGAAATTAAATGGACCGTAAATCGAAATATGACACTACATCAAAGTGATATTTAAAAAATGTCATATACTGAAAAACAACTTATTTGGGATCAACATGAAAATATTACAGTTATTTCTCTTTTGTTTATCGATGAAGATTATGTAATAAATTCAGCTTCTTTTGAGATATTAACTCTTAATGTTTGTGGAATAATAAGTTTAGTGGGTAGTCCTTTGCTGTTAGTGTTAATAATACAGATTACTTATAAAATAAAAACAAGGCGTAATGCTGTTCTAAATCGTTTCGATCAATCAGAATTTCCCTTTTTTTTTCAGGTTCGCCAAAATTAAATGATCAGGTCATAGGGGTAAAAAGATGGTTTGTGGTTTGCGTAATTTGAATGCTTAAAAATTAGTCGCAGTCATTGTTAAGCGACTTGTCTGTTTATATGAAAAGGTTCCTTTCAAATTTTGTTTTGGTTTCTAAAAACAATTACGTGATTGGAGCCGAGAGTGGCAGCGCTGTCATAAATTATAATGAGGATGGCATCGTAGCGGTAGGACTGAAGGTGAGAGGGGGACAACCGCTGACCGCCGGTGCCCTCTGTCCTCTGCCCTTTGCTCCTTTGCTTGGCACACACAAATTAGATTTGCTCCTCAATTAGAGGAATTGCAGAGTTTAACGAAGCTCCTTCATTTATTTGCGTTACCTCCTGAACCGAGAGAGAAAGAGGTGGAGTTAGAAAGAAAGAGAGGGAGCGAGAGAGAAAACAGAACTCCCCTTTACCTTCACGTCTTCCTACCGAGTAGGCGCCACTCGTCCAGAACCGGCAGCGACGATACAACGACAACTTACTCTCACAAATCGGGTTTGTTTTCCCTTTCCTGAATCCCCTCTTCATCGACCTCCGCTCCCCACCGATACTGTTCAAATTCATCAACTGTTATTCCACCTTACTGAATTTACACAAAAAGAAATCATGGTAAACGAGGCCGTTGTTGTAAGTTAACTAACCTTATCCTAGTTTGTAATGAGATTCCCTGACTAACGTAACACAGTAGTGACTTGTTACTGACTTAATCCATAGCTACCAGCTAGATCCTTTAAATTAGCATGCAAATTTTAAAACAGTACTTTTGTATGCATGTGTTAGTGTGCGAGCGTCCGTATAAGTCTTACCCGTTATACATCATATGATTGACGTTATTTTGACTTCTAATTATATTAGTTTTTCCGAATGTTTTATTCTTTAAAGTAAATTTTTATTAACCCTTTGCCTTAAACTGTAATTAATTTATCTAACTGAAAAAAAATTATTAATTGTTCAACTAAACCAAAAAAAAAGAAGATTTTCTTGAACATCCTACATCGATAAAAAAAACTCCTAAGTCAGATGAAATACCAAAGAACTTCAGAGTACCTGACTACATCCCACATCCTGCATTTCTTTACTAGAAAAAAAAAATGAACGACATCAAAAACATCGGTCGAATAGTTTAAAAATCTTTCTTATTGTAAATCTTTGATCTTACCATTAAGATAAAAATAAAATTCATTGTTTATTCATATTTGAGTAAAAATATTTCCTTCCTTTATCGGACTGACCAGGCACCGTGCTTATTTTGAAGGTACACAAATCTCGTTATCATAATTTTTTGTACACAGCCATGAGATACCTAAATCAGTCATAGAACATAAACGTCATGGTGTTATTTTTTATTATAAGCTACCCCAAATCTCTCGTGTAGTTTACACATTTATTCCATGAAACTAAATAATGCATGTATTTTTTTAAATTTCTTGCATTTCCCACGCGCATCTCTTCAGCAGTATCGGAAAAAAGCTCTTTAAGAGAGAAAAACATCAGTAATTGCGTAGAACCACCTATGGTTACACGGTGATATAAATATTAAATATACCATCTGAATAGGAACGGAGACAATCGAAAGATGCTTTTTATGTGGACATTATGTACGGAATATTCGAGAATTATTATGAAAAAAAAATTTATATTTTTACATTTTCTCACACTGTGATTACATATTCAGAATAATTCAACGTCGTTATACTACACACGAACCGGAGAGATTGAGAAATTCCAATTCCGTTATTAAGAGGGTTCTTTTCGTCAAACAACCCCTATTTTACATCCCGTAACTTAATCAGGAATGTTCCACTTCCTGTTAAGGAGCGCAATGACATGTTTCTAAAAATGTTAGGCAAGGAATGGCTGAGAATGTTTCTATACGGTGTTTGATTCTGGGTGGTATGAATCGGAAAATAGAAATAAATGATTTTATTTCTCATGATTTAATGAATGTTAGATATACAAATTTGCAATGAGAAAGAGGTTAAGTGTGTGTGTGTGTGTGTGTGTGTGTGTGTGTGTGTGTGTGTGTGTGTGCGCGCGCAAATTTAGGTAACCAATAATGGTGGTATTATACATCTTTGGAATATACATATTTTTATTCATACTCATAACATAAATACTGCAGATTATTTGTTTAATTATTTATTTTATAATTCAGCTTTATCAGAATATTAAAAAATGCAGTTGATTATTGATTTCTAATCGTGTACTTCATTAATTTAAAAAAAATAATAAAAATATCATCAATTATATCGATAATAGCTTCATTAATAATAATAAACTTTCCCCCAAAATAAACATAGATTTGTTAGTTTGAAACAGAGTTTTTATGTAACATTAAAAAAAAGATAAAAAAATTTCTATAAAAAATTTTAAAAATTGTAAATTAAATATAACTGGCGATGTGAATAAAACCTGGCAGTTGCTAACTCAGACCGTTTTCTAAGAAAGTGCTAAGTTTTGAGTGAATAAAAAGATTAGATCTAACTAGGCTTAGTAATTTCTAGGTTTTTCCGGGCTTCTAGGTGTAACTTAAAAATTGGTGTGAATAAAGAGAAACTTCTAACTTTTATTGTTAGCAGTTTCTAAGGGATTGTTGTCAGGCCAGGGGCATGCTAGTTTTATTCGAGTCATGGTGGAGTTTATGAATGTGCGGAAACAAAAGGACTACGCTGTTCGCCAGAAAACACGTAATTGTAAAGAATTGTAAGATTCGAGTCTAATAGTGTGGATTATTTAGCCAACCGAATTCTTAAATGAGACAGAGAAAAGGGGAAGTGCTCTTTCTCGAAGAAAGCAAATGGATATATTTCTACATTTTGTTGCCGACCCAGGATTTGCCAAAGATGTTGGTGTACACAGACCTACGGCTTGTAAAACTATAAGTTATGTAATAGACTAAATAACACTGATAGACAAAAAAAAAGGTTTAAAGTTTCTCTGAGTGTCATACCCTTTCTTGAATTGCGTTTTTGCGTACATTACAGATATGTAAATTCAATTTTTCTATCATCATTATTTTTAAATGCATTAAGCTTCAAAAAAAATTAAGGGAAAATGTAGTTAAAATCTGTAAAATTTATAATTAGCATGACCATACCTGTGTTAGAATGATTTCGCTGATGCTTTTCTTTTATAAATAGCCTCAGGCACATCCCGAATTCCCTACAGTAATCGGTTAGCATGTTATTATTCCATTTCCCTTTATAGCGGCTTTCTATCACCTAAATGTCACTTACGTCTACGAGGTCGTCCGGGAAAAAATCCAGATGTGAGTAGAAGAAATGTATTTTCAAGCACGTATTATATCCCATGCTCATTAGAGCGTATGTTAGTCCGAACATCTCCTTAAACGAGTACGCTGCTTATACTGGCGCATTACAGGTCGTTGTTGCTGGATCGCATAAACGTGTCATCTTGTTGAGTGACCTTAATCGTCATGCTGTGGCGGCTGGCTGCGCTCACAATAATAGGAGGGGCGAAGTTTTTGCTGATATGGTGTACACATTGAGCCTTACATGCCTGAACGATGGTACCTTCACGTACGTGGTGCGTGGACACATCACCGTCTTAGACTTAGCTATAATGGATGGAAGGTGGGAAGGTGAGCGCTTTCACTGGAGAATTCTGGATGAAGAGATTGCTAGTGACCATCGAGCTGCGCACATGGAATACGTGAGACACTACCTGATGACTAAGGTGGACATAAACCACATAGACTTACTCGAGCTCAGATTGAAACTGTTGTTAGCCGTGTTGCAAGTATACTCTCCGACGGCCGAATTGCTACCCCACAGATATTACAGGAGCTCGTGACAAGAGAAATGGCCCGGCTTTCGACCACACGTAGGCGTTTCCACCCAGTCTATTGGTGGACAAACGAGTTCGCCGACCAGAAGCGAGTTCTTCAGGCACATCGTCGCAGGAAAAAACGGCAGAGGAGGGCAGGCGGTCCTGCCTATGAAGAAGCCGCTAACAATTTTATAATCGCACGGAAGACGTTGAATTTCAAAACCAAAGACTCCAAACGGCGGAAATGGCAGGAGCTATGTCTCGACCTGGATACTGATCCATGAGGGCGGGCATATCAAGTGGTAATGAAGAAGTTAGGGAGGCGCCTACCCGATCTCACGGCCTCGCAGGTGGTCGCACAGATTAACTTACTCTTTTTGGGTGCAAACCACGATATAGTGGAGCATATAGAGTGCGACGGTGGCCGTTTCACAAACGAAGAGGTTGCCATTGCAACTGCCCATTTATGGGATAAGAAAAGTTCCGGGACCAAACAGTATCCCAGCCGCTGTTCTCAAGGAACTAATGCAGGTGGTTTCCTGGGAAATGACAGACATAGCGAGTCATGGTCTACAAAACAGCTCCTACCCGAGGTGTTGGAAGGAATTTCTCGTTGTCTTCCTGCCAAAGAAAACCGGCAACACGGTTGACACAGATTATCGGTCGCTTTGTCTAATTTATAATATTGGCAGGGCGGTCGAGAAGATAGTGGCGAGCAGATTGCTACAAGAAGGTGGATGACAGCTCACATAATAATAAGTGCGGCTTCAATTGCGAGCGTTTCATCGTTGAGTTGCCGCTACAACTCACAGCTGCGTGGGATCCATGCCCTCGGCAGTGCAGTCGCCATCCCGCCGATAGTGACATGAACTCGTCCTAATCTTTTTTTCTCTTTTTTTTCCCCTACATCCCTGGGCCGGACATCCACTCAAGTATACACGGCCCAGAGATGTGTCCTTGTGACTCTAAGGGGGCCTTCCCACCCACCGGCTGTACGTCCGGAACAGCAGATCAGCCCCCCCCCCCCCGGTTCCAGATCTTTTCTTATTGCTGCCCGCCTATAATCCTTCGCACGTAAGGGAAGGTCCGGCTATGAGGTCCCCCCCACCACACGCAGAGAACCGGGTCTCGGTCTTTACTCTTTTATGCCTGCCTCAAATCGGCGGCGCCAGCCTCAGCAAGCACCGAAGCGCCCCCAGGAACCGATACCGCCGGCCGGGACTCGGTCTTTCTTCATCCCTTTCAAGCAACCCCAGGAGTTCCCACCCCATCACCGGAACCCGCATACCTAAGCATACGGGCCCTCCGAGGTGGGACTGTCCTCCCTGCCCTATCTTTGCACCTATCGTCTGTGATGCCTCTCCTCTTCCTCTTTAGATTTGAGGACGGTGCTCGCAAAATTGGAGAACCAATCCCAGTTGTTATTGGATTGCATTAGCCAGCTAACCAGGTTGTCAGGTGTCAGATTATTATGCCTTATTTTACGTCTGAGACCCTCCCATCTATAGCAGTTGAATGAATGTGTGTCCCGCGTCGTCTTCTTCCTGACAGTACGGACACCTTGACGTCTGCCTTTTCCCGATTCTATTAAGGTATTTCCCGAACGACCCATGTCCTGTCATCAACTGAGTGGTGTGGAAATTTAGTCAGCCTTTCTCCCTACCCAACCGCTCTTTCAGATTGGGAATAACTCTCCTTGTCCACTCTCCTGTTTGAGCGGATGACCGTGCGGTTTGCCAGTTTGCCAGTGTGCGGTTTGCCTAACGACTGTGTCTTCTACCTCGGCTCTTGGCACACCTGCCGCCCTCATGCTTCGGCCTATTATCTGTAATTCAATGGGAGGCGTTTCAGCTAAGACACATAACGCATCGTAAGAAATTGTTCTATATCCTGAGACAACTCGTATTAGTGCTACTCTGTGCACGCTTCTAATTTTGCGTTTATTGCGTTGTACATTCATTGCATGCCCCAGACTGGTGCCGCGTATAAGATAGATGACATCATTGCCGTTGTGATCGACCTTCTGACCACCAGTTACGGTGCACAGTGGTTATTAAATAGACCTCTTTGAGCCTTAATTGTAGGGGCAACCTTTTGACAAATCATATCTATGTGATAACCGTACTTTAGACTCTTACCTATGAATACGCCCAAGTATTTGACGTTACTGACTTCACGAATAATTTCCCCCCTTATTTCTATATTTATTCCTTTGACCCTTCTCCTACCAGAGAGCAAAATGCATTTTGACTTAGTTGGGGCTACTTGGAGTTGGTTGTTATCTAACCTTACAACGTCTAATAGTTGTAAGGCTTGATTTGCCTTAATTTCCATTTCCCTATCATCCACCAGTACCGCAACGTCATCTGCATAGCCGACAATCCTCACTCCTTCCGGATAAGGAAGCCTGAATATTCCATCATAGAAAAAATTCCAGAGTATGGGTCCTAGAACGGACCCCTGTGGAACGCCGCCAAACATCTGAAAATTTACCGTGCCCTCAACATTCTTGACCTCAGTATGTCTATCGTGTAAGTACTGATGTTCATGTTTATTAGAGCATCAATAATCGCCGGCCACGGTACAAGTCCAAATGCGTTTTTTACATCCAATAACACAAGTAATGGCAGACTTCTACATCTCTGAGTACCGCTTTTGGCTGCTGTTGCCCATTCCGTAACTCTCTTAATCGCCTGTATCGTGGAACGCCGTTTCCTAAAGCCGTACTGTTCTTGGTGTAGGCAGTTCTTCTCCTCTAACTCATTCTGTAGTCTGGAGGCTATAAGTCGTTCAACCGTCTTCCCCATATATTGATAAGACTTATGGGCCGGTATCCAGCTTGATCTATATTCGCGCCTTCCAGCCGTTCTTGCCGCCTTCCAGCAGCTTGGAAACATGCGGTTTTGAAGTCCAAAGCTGGCCACGTCCACCATCTCCCAGGGAACAGCTTCTGCCAGACCCTTAAGAATTGCTGCTGGTATACCGTCTGGACCTGGGCTTTTCTTACTGCTGTATTTCTTGATCGCATTTAACACCTCTTGTTGATCGAATCTACCCCTTTCGCATTCAAGTATCGCTCTGTTTCCAGTATCTTCCCTGGGGAATAAGGTTCTTAGCTTTTGTATAGCTCCATCACTGTTTAGTATTGGAGCTTGCCGACCAAGACGTTTTGCTATGATTTGGAATGCTTTACCCCAAAGGTCGTTATCCAGGTCTATACACAGTTCTTTGCCACTTCTTGCGTTTAAGTAGCTTAATAAGGTAATTTAGGCGTTTTCTGGCGGTTCTATATTCTTCCATGGCTCTACTACTTTCTTAATTTATACCGAAGTGGGTGCGAAGCCTCTGCGCTTTCATCTTACATCTGTGCATATAATCTCTTTGGCTAGCTATATCACCATTCCACCAATACACAGTAGTATGCCTTGTTGCATTACATGGGATTCTGGACATTTCATCGGTGATAATCCTTTGAAAACTGACAAGATCTATTTGCATGCACTCTGCGATTCTACAAGCCGCATTCCTTACGATCCTTTGAATTTGGTTGTTCGATCATCTTTGTGTGACATTTTGTTGAGTGCTTCCTGTAACATGATCATTGATATCTACGCCTACCGCCTTGTGATCACTCGCCGTCTCTTCCGTCAATACTTTAAAGACTACTGTGTCCGCATGTATTCTGTTACCGATGATTACTAGGTCTATTATTGATGTGTGCCCTCTGGCATTGTACGTAGGTGTTCTGTCATTTATGCACGCCGCCCCTGTAGTAGCCAGGAATTCCTGCAGTATTCTACCTCTTACATTGGATGAGACGGCGCCAGCCGCCGTTGCTCTGCAGTTGAAATCACCGAGTATTAATACGCGTTTCCTAGACTGCACGACTATGCGCTGTAGATTAAAAATTCTATCTTGGAATTGATCCAAAGCATAGTTTGGGCTGATGTAAGTCCCCACCAAAATCAAATCGCATAGTTCGACGGCAACAATATCATCCTCTCTGAGATAAAGTCCGAAATCCCTGTTGTTGTCTACTCGTCTGATGGCTACCACACCATTTCTGTCCGGAACCCACTGCGGCCTGGCCTCCGAACGTGCATTGGGCTCCGTGGCTACAATAAAGTCATATTCACCTCTCGTGGCAATTTCCTCTGCAAGGTCACCGGACAGTAAACTCCTGTTGTTATTCAGTAAAAGCACTTTAATCATGCGGCTTGCTACACCCTGTGCTTCCAGTCCTATGTGACCGGCTATCACAGTCTAGACATTGTGGCCTCTCGGCAGTCCCTGATCAAGTGACCCTGACCCCCGCAGTTAAAACACAAATGGGACCTGTCACGGCCACTGCAGTCCCTTCTGCCGTGCCCGGTTGCCCAGCACCTATAGCACCTCTCGTTCTCAGTTCTTATATACGTACGGCAGTTCACCCACCCTACTCTTAGTCTTTCAGCCACCAGTTTTACTGCGCCACTGTATGTTGTTATCACAGTCTCGTTCTTAGTATTAGCCGATGCGTTCGGCTAATACTAAGAGAGGTTACTTGGAAGCTCTCTCCCGTTACTATGACTTTCTCAACTGCTTCCTTAATTTCACTCTCTGATGTATAATATTCTAAGTCTTTGACATGATCGACGGTTCCACAATCACCCCTAGTCCTGAGGTCTACTTGGAGATCGGCTAAACGACTTCGGAGCAGCGAGGTGAACTCCCCCGCTTTTTAAGAGCCTTTTTCTCACCTCGACCTCCTGATTTCTACCCCCTTCTAATAGACAGGAAGTCACCTGCCTCTTCTGCTCTTACTTTCTCTTTCATCGTCTTGACCAAATCTGCATATGACTTCCCCTGGGCTTTTACTACTACTACTGTCTTACACGTCTTGCCCTTTCTCATGACATAAATGACGATCTTTTTAATTATTATTCCTACCGGGCCTGTGAGGACTACAAATACTGCCGAATCGGTTTTCCCTACCGCTCTCCTGAGGGCTCTGACAACATGTGGCGCCGTATTTCTATATACGGGAGTAGTTGGGAGGTAGGTAAAATGTATGAGTTCGAAAAAGTGATCAAAAATTTGGGGGGGGGGTCAAAATTGTGGGGGGGGGTCAACGGATGGAGAAAGTTGTGATTCGGAAAGGTATGGAAAAATTTTTGGGATAGGTGAAAACTGTAGGAGTTATGTAAGGAAAGGATTTCCCCTAGTAGAGTGTCTGTAGGACTTATATATAAAATTTTCTTCGAAAATTTAACTAAGTCCTTGTTTACTTGAATGAACTATGACGTATTGACAGGCCTAGGCCTGTCTATAGACTTTGAAAAATTTTACAATATTTTATTATATTAGTATAACCTATAAATTCAAAAAAAAAATTAGGCAGACAATGTTTTTTACTCACTTAGGTACTGCAGAAAGTTTTGGTGACTCGCCACCATTACGCCTAAATCTCAAGCCAATCAACTGCACAGGCGATCCCTACCCACCCGGGGTGCTACTTTACTAAATCTCACCTGGCGTCCTGCGCAGGGCGAGGAAACGGAGGAAGCCAGCTACTATTTGCCAATTTCTGCGAGTCTTCCAGTTAACTCGCAGATCTGAGAAGAAGTTTACTCTCACAAGCTCCGTAACAACTCTGGTACGTTAAACTTCATACCAGGGACAGACGTACAGGACATGATCCAAAGTATCATCGACCCTACAGTCCAAACACAAGCCGGAGTCAATCAAACCATACCTAGCCAAGCTATTTCTAAGGTAACATATCGTGAAAGGAATTGAGTTATATGCCGATTGGGGGAAACCCAACTAATTGCTCGCAACTCCCTAACATTTTTTTGGTTAACTGGCATTTCTTCCGCCACCACCCCATTCGGTCGCCCAAGAGCATAGACCAAATGTCAGTGCCAAGATACGGCTACTGTGCCTTTAAAACAGTTTAGCGACCTCGTTACCTAAAAGCTCCTAGTGAGCTATCAGTGTGAACGGATTAAGCAGGGTGCTATTCACCACCCGCTTATGTGTCCCAACCGCTCACTTGTCAAACTAAATCTAGATCGGGGAGTCGCACCCCTTGTTACTAATTACTAAAAGTCATTAAAGTTAATAAAATAAAAGACGGCAATTTAAGCTGTCACGCCTCGGTCGCTATATACTAGCTAGTGCCTGTCCACTATTTAAAGCGCTTGGAGCTTGTATCTAGCTGGTGGCCAGCCATTATCTCAGGAAAATCTTCCCACAGCGGCGCTATAAAAATCAGTATAACCCAGATTAATTAAAAAACTCTAGCGATGATAGTTGAACTTCGGAACCTCATCGAGGAACTTCCACACGGTCCGACAATGTTGCGCTCGCCACACTGACTCGCCGTTTACGAGCGACCAGTTTTCCGCCTGACCTCTAAGTTTAGGATTGCCCGGTCTCTGGCCCACCCAAGAGCAGGGCAGTCGAACATCATATGCTGGTTTGACTGGAGCTTCCCGCAGACACACAACTCATCAGCTGCTAGGCGAAACCGAAACAGATATTGCTTCAAATCCACATGGTTGGTGGGCACATGGGCACCGGCTGTCCTTAAAAATGGCATACCATCCCCCCAGATCCTATATAAACCTATACAAGTCTTCCCTTAATCGTGCTGTGCCATTCATTCCATAACGTTTGGAAAAATACCATGCGTTTATCGACCAGTACAAGAATCGTTCCACCAAGCTTGCCAATTATCAAAATCTTGGTCTTCAATTTCTCGCATACGCCCTGAGGTAAGAAGGACCCCCTTATTAGAAATGTAACGCTTGTTACATTCCTTAGCTAGAATGTCAATGAGTTTCATGCCGGCGATCACAGTGACTGCCTCTCCCAATAAGTTCTGTATCCACCGACAACAGCTAACAAAAACGCTGGGCTCGCAAAAGAATATCCCTATAACACTGGAATTTAAATGATGAGCCCGGACGATTCTCCTAGCAGAACGTCCAACCCCGTAGGGGAAGATACCCGCCTAGTGACGATCCGGTCACCAAACAACCCCTCTCCGATTATAGCCCTGTTAGGCTTTAACGGGAGTCGTCCATCGTCCTATGAAATTTTACATAAGCATCGACTCGTTAGGATCTCCTAGTAGAACATCGCAACCCCTTAGGGGAAGACGTACCGGTCGCCACATCAACACCCTGTTTTTTGTTTTGTTGGGATTTTAAGGAAATCGTTTATCACCCTCTGATTTTTTAACGTCTCATAATAATAACGCTGGCCTCGTTGGGATGCATCCAATGTAAATGCCTCGATAGACGTTTGCATTGGTGTTTATTAACTCTTGAATCCCCTACATCGTATACCTGTGTATACGATGAGAAAGTGGCTGAAGAAACAGACCCTGAAAAACCGACAGAAATTATTAGTATAGAATATGACAAGACGGTAGTCCTGGTACCCGAAAAAGTTCCCGAAAAAAGACATACATGTTGGTGGGGACCTGAGCTAGAGGTCTTACGTAAAAGAGGTTGGGCAGCTAAAAGGAAACTACAAAGAGTTAATAGACGTGGGTGTCAACTTGACATGGATGAGGCCAAACAAGAATACGTGGAGGCTAGATCCAAATATACAGCAGCCATAAAAAAAGCCAAAAGAAAGTGTTGGAAAGAACTTTGCCTAGATATCGATAGAAAACCTTGGGTAAGAGGGTACCAGTTGGTTTCTGGAAGACTAGGTAGACGATTGCCAGCGATACCAGAAGAAAAAGTCCGTGAATATGTAGATGACTTGTTTCCGTAGCAAGTAGATCCATGTAGAGAGAAAATAGTGGCTGATGAAATACCGGTGTTCACTGTGCAGGAATTAAAGACTGCAGGAAGGAAAATGAAGCTGCATCAGAGTCTGGGTCCGGACCGCATTCCGGTACAAGTCGTCCGGATACTGGTGGAAGAAGCGCCTGTTACAATGCTGGAAGTAATGAACAATATACTGAAAGGCGATTTTATACCGACTTCATGAAAAAGATCAAGACTGATTTTAATAAACAAACCAGGTAGGTCAGGAGCTACAATTCCATATAGACCAATTTGTGTTACAAATAATCTTTGCAAATTATTAGAAAGGATGTTAGAGGCAAGATTGCTGGCCTATATTGGAGAAAGGGGTGGTATTAGCCAGTGGCAATTCGGATTTTGATCAGGGAAATCAGCTGTTGATGCGTCGAATTCCTGTACTCATCTTCGTGGGCGTATACAATGCTTTTAATTCCCTGAGGTGGGAAGCAATATCTAAAGTGATGAAGAAAGTCAATATACCGCCATATCGCAGACGAATGATACAAAGATATACTTACGAGAAAGATTTTTGGTAGACCAATTAGGAAGTAGTGAGATTGAGTTCAAAGTATCAAGTAGGGTGGCTCAGAGCTCAGTTTTGGGACCCATTTTATTGAATCTTACGTTCGATTGGATTTTTCGCTTAGAATACCCAGAAAGAGTGCAAGAAATAGCCTTTGCTGATGACCTTGCGCTGGTGGTCACTACAAAGAAGGAGGAAGACGTAGCGAGAGTATCAAATGAGACTTTATATGGTGAATAAATGGATGCGAACTAGAGGATTTCGGCTCTCGCACGAGAAAACGGTGGCGATCTCTATGAAGGGGAGACGAATTATAAGGCATATTCTGATTGTAACTGAGGAAGACCCAGTCCAGTTCGTCAGAAATACAATATATCTGGGAATGTGGCTAAACCACAGAAGTTCCTTTGCTTTTCATGTAAAGGAGATTCGTACTAAATCTGAACCGAATGAAATCTAAAATCTGAAATCTGAACCGTACTAAATCTGAAATCTGAATGTGGTACAAAGTATAAATAGACTATTAAAAACAACTACTGGACCTAGGGCCTCAATTAGGAAATTGTACTCATATGTGGTGAACTCTATATTGTTATTCGGTGTGACAATGTGGTACAGGGCTTTGAGAAGTGACAGGAATAGGAGGTACGTAGAGGGACGACAAAGAAAAATAGCGTTACGAATAGCACGTGCCTATTTTTCGGTGTCAACTGAAGCATTGTTTGTAATTACTGGGGTGTTACCTACAGAGCAGATGGCTGCAGCTCGGGTAAAATTTATGAAGGGATGAGTAAGGAAAGACGCGCAACGTGAGTTAATAGAAGAATGGCAGACAAGGTGGGCCACTTCACGAAAAGGCGAATGGACTCAGCGTTTAATAGGTGAGATCGGACCGTAGATTGGGAGGGGATTTGGTGAGCTGAATTATTGACTCACCCAATTCCTCACCAGCTACGGCTCATTCCGGGTCTACCTGTTCAGAAGACACAAGGTAGAAAATCTGGAGTGCCAATATTGTGGTCAGAGGGACACAGCTGAACATGTCTTTTTCCACTACGTTCGATGGGAAAGAGAAAGAAGAAGATGTAAGGAGATTACTGGTCAGATAGACGTAGGCAATGTCATTGGAGTAATGCTAACAGACAGTGATAAATTCTCCGCGGTGTCCAGCTTTGTATACAGTGTGCTTATCGAATGGTGCAGGATGCAAGGGGGCGAAAGACAGCTTATTGTGGAGCTGTCGTTCGTCTGTGTTTACACAGATGTGAATTGGTGTTGTAGCGGGGGGACTGCGGTAACCCCTGAGCAAGCGGCGAGTAGTACCAGTATCCTAACTGAGGTATTGAGTGATATACAAGTATGTGACTATCAATTTCAAGTCGAGTACAGTTGCAGTTCTAGATCGTAATTAGTAGTCAGAAGTGTAATCAATAGTCTTGGTAGTGGCGGGGTAGGGGGGCGGGACAGCTCTCAGTGGAGCCGTCGTCTGTCCGTGCATGCGTGGGTGGGAGGAGGTGGTGAAGCTGTGGGACTCTTGGGCCTCCCTGCTTAGGCACCCCCGGGGTTGTGCTATGCCTAAAAGAAAACCCGGCCCCCGGTGGAGAGGAACGATAAAGTAGGAGTTTTAGTCGGTAGAGTCCGGGCATACATAGGCTTTTAATAACATCTAGTCCGACACTCCTCCACTTGTGCGGGGTACGAAAATGGTATTTCTCCACAACACCGATAATAAAGAAAAGTGCTTTTACAATGAAATATCTTTACCACAAATTTTAATAATTATTTACTTATTAGCACTATGTGATCATTTAGTTAAACCTGTATACACTAAGTGGTCTGAAGGATTGCCCCTACCTTTGTCATAAAACTGTCGGCTGGCTTAGGCAGGACAGCGAGCAGAGTTTGTTGTACTATCTTTTCTTTCTTTTTCCTGTTTAGCCTCCGGTAACTACCGTTTAGATAATTCTTTAGAGGATAAATGAGGATGATATGTATGAGTGTAAATGATGTGTAGTTTTGTACATTCTCAGTTCGGCCGTTCCTGAGATGTGTGGTTAATTGAAACCCAGCCACCAAAGAACCCCGGTATCCACAATCTAGTATTCAAATCCGTGTAAAAATAACTGGCTTTATTAGGACTTGAACGCTGTAACTCTCTACTTCCAAATCAGCTGATTTGGGAAGACGCGTTAACCACTAGACCAACCCGGTGTGTTTGTTGTACTATCTAACCAGATGACATCTTACGATTACTAATAACATGACACATTTGTATGTAAAATCCAAACAAAACGAAGTAGTACAATAAAATAACTAGTACACTAGACACAGAAATTGGTGGAAGGGCAAACTTTCAGCTCTAGTATTGTACTAATAATACAATATGGAATCTAAAGAGAAACCGCATCCCAGTTTAGTTACTAGATATGGCATGGGAAGTTTGTTATTCTTAAGCATTGATTTGTTATATTTTGGCGTGATTAATGACTATTGACAGGTTTTGCATAAAACTGTTGTTACAGTTGCAGCATTTGTTCACATACACACACGCTCGCGCGTGTTTTCTTGAAGGTTAGCCGTGTAAGCATCATCTTGCATGTGTAAACTGCAAAGGACATCATTCGTGCAAATCCAGAAACGGTCCTATTCTTGGACATCAACAAAGACGAAGTAGCTGTTCAGGAAGTTAAAACCCTGCTGAAAGTCAGCTACCTTGAGGCAAAGAGAATTGTAAACGCTCGCAAGCCTAGAGCAGCAAAATCTTATGTTCAGGCTGCAGCTGCTGTTCCAGCTCCTGCTTCAGCTGCTGTCGATGAAAACCAGGTTCTTGGCAAACTTGAGCCCACTTTGACTGATACAATTGAGAGAATTATAGAGAAATTCAAGTTTCTCATTCGCAAAGAAATTACAAAGCCATCGATAAAAGCAGAACCTGCGGCTTCTCTTGCGGGGGTCGCCCAAGTGCCCGCCTCACAACGGCCGAATATGTCGAACCATATCCGTCGTCGTTTGCGGCTTCGATGGTCTTCCGTCGTTCGGAGGCCGGAAGCTGTATGGGCGATGACATTTTGAACGAACACAAAGCTGTTCGTAAAATGGAAAAGTAGAGGAGAAAACGATAGCCGAAAAGCAACCAAAGACAATAAATTAACTAAATTATAACAAGTCGATTCTTCACTGGAATATTAATGGATATTTATCAAACATCCATGATCTCCAACGCTAGGTACATGATGTAGACCCAAGTTGTATATGCCTGCAAGAAAAACATTTCTGCCGAAATGAAAATTTCCAATTAAGAAGGTACAATATATTTCGGCGAAATCAACCGCCAACTGTAAGGAATAGAAGTGGAGTAACCATATTAACATCTACTAGAACTACCACTGAAGCGGTTGCAATCAGAATGAATCGTTCGCTACAAATCACTATCTGCCGAATTTTGATTGGAAAGAGGATGACATTACACGTTTACTTGCTCAGTTTCCCCCACCAATACTACTGGTGAGAGACACAATTCTCTTTGGGGGTTGGCTCGAGCAGATCTCCGTGGAAGAGAATTGAAAAAGTTCCTGTTGAATTCTGATTTCATTATCTTAATTGGAAACATTAAGGAACTTTAATGATGGCTTCTAGAACTTTTTTCAGTGATAGAGATGGATCGATGTCATGTATATATTTACCACTTATAAGTGGATCGATAGCACCGAGGTTTTTTCCCCAAGTTTTAGAAGATCTGCATGGAAGTGATCATTTGCCGGTGAAAATTGTAACTGATGTAACAAGAAAAATATATCCCGTCTCCAAAAGATCGATGTTTGATAAGACAGATTAGATGAGCCTCAGAGCTAGTACGATACTCCCTGAAACAACGCGAGATATCGAAGGCGATGTCGATGCTTTAATAATGACTTATTTTACTTGGCATCAAAATATATTCCCAAACGGGTTCTTTCAAATATGTATGTAAATGATCTATAAAAATGTTTTTTTTTTATCGTAATCTTGGCGTCGATAAATTGCGCTAATATGCAATTTTTCATTTCTTTCATTAGCAATTCTGCTGTAAGTACACTTATAATTTTCATTTTTTCCTCATAACACATATCTATGAATAGTTAGATGACGTCTAAGATAGACGGTATTTTCTCATAACACGTATCACTCTGTCAGAACGGTTTAATCTTGAATTTTTATAATGCAATTTATATCCAGGTAAAGTACAAGAGATTATTATTACTCTTTTAACCGTACTTCCGCACACAAAACTTAATGGGAATTTTTTCTATTAAAGCTAACATTTGCTCAAACTTGACTAAATCTTTAGTTATACTTCTGATATTTATATAAATAACCGATTCTTTTTCTTTTTTAAATTCATTTTTTACTGGCAAAATCATTTACAATATCTTCGCTTACAATGTAATTTTGTTCTATACCCTCCAACTCTTGGTCGATGTTTCCATGAAGATGATCACAATCTTCTATTCTATCAATTTTTGATCGATTACAGCAATTACCCTCATTTTTTGTATATTCGTGACTTATCAATGAGATGTATGGGTATTCTGTTTTTACATAGCTGTTCAAAAAGGAATGCAGTGTATTTAAGCTGCATGTATGTATGGATGTCTTTTCCACCAATGGATGTTTGTAGAAGCTCACTCATCCAACCGATTTAGATAATGACCCCGCGTTGGAGTCGGAATTTTGCGTTACCGGGTTATATGAATATATATATACATATATATATGTGTGTGTGTGTGTGTAGTAGTAGTAGTAGTAGTAGTAGTAGTAGTAGTAGTAGTAGTAGTGAAGATCTGCCGGTTGAAGCGCAAGCTTTAATGAATTGAATTAATGAACTGTGAACTGTGAGCATTATCACTATATTAGCTTGAACTGAATGATTCAAATAAATCGAATGTATTATATTATAAAAATAATAAATTAAATTTACGTTAAATAAAACAAAATATTAAATAAATTAAAAAAATTTCTGTTTAATAATTATCCGTGAGGCTTCACGTGTGAGGCTAGAATGAGACCACCTGGTGCGAGGCTACACCAATCATCATCATTAACTGGTAACAAACGAGCTGCCCCTGAGGCGCTGCTTTGGGAAGTGGAATTCACGGTTATTCGGAAATGTTATATCGTTGCAACCGATCTTGCGATTTTCAAAATTCAAACGGGTTATTTGCTAGTATGATACAAAATCACAATGGAACCAAACCAGAACAAAGATTAACTGATATACTCAGAAAAATCAAGCGGCCTGCGCTGGTCGAGGACCAGGTTGAGCCCAGCGAGCTCCCACAAATGGTATTTGTAGAGTTTGATGACGGTACGATTAGAGGTAATGCTGTCCGATCGATCGTTACTATTGTCGAATCTGATGCTTTAGGGGAACAAGGCAAAGCGGAACGGCGTATATTGCCACTAACATTGTGCTACGCTGTGACGGTGAATAAACTACAAGGGATTACTCTAGACAGAGGCGTCGTAGATATGAGCACTGACATCTTTGCCAAGGACCAGTTCTACGTAGCACTGAATCGCGTGAAAAAATCGAAGAGTTTAGCCTGAGTTGTTTGATACCAGAAAATTCCTGTATGATCCGCACGACAAAAAGTCTCTCGACGAACTCATTTGCTTGAGAAATCTTTAGCTTTAAATCGGTATAAGTCAAATTAAATAAATAAATTGGAGTGTTTACAGTATCCTTATTTGGCTCGGTACATTAAATACGTTATATATCCGTAAATTTGTGAATCGTGAATTTTTCTCGATGATCATTAAAAGTATTAAGTAATAAAAATAATTGTAAAAATTAAAAAATAAAAATGTTAATAAAAAAAAAAATTAATTAATTGAACAAAAAATTTACAATAAATCGAACTAATAATAGAAAACAAGGTATGAAAATAAAGGACTAAACATCGTTATGCAGTATTTAATTAAATTAAAAAAAAAAAAAAAAAAATGGGTGATCGATCAAGTTTCATGCAGTTTTAATTTGTTTAAATATGTTATTAATGTTGCAGAAATAGCAGGTTGTCTAATGATTAAGTTCTCACCAGGTCTTACATAGATAAGAACATTTTGCCATGCTACGGCATTTGTTTCAAGTGTGAGCGTCTTTTTTTTTTGATTTTGCATTTACATACCTGTAGACTACGCTTATCCATATATATTTTTTCGAATCAGTTCAAATGATTTCTCTCATAGATGTCAGCAATGGTACGAGAATCATCTTCTGAGTTCATATCGAAATCTATTCCGATGACTTTCACTCTTGGTTTTTTCATCTTTTATACTAAATTTGAATTTAATTTTTTCAGTGATAACGTGGTTCATATTATCCAAATAACTATTGTTCATACAGCAAACAATAATTTTTTCACATACTTTTAGTTCTTTTTTGTCTGCATCGTTGAATATTCTGTTATTATGTTTTGTATCTGTAAACATCATCTATTTTTTGCAAGTCTTTCGGTTGTATAATAATATTTGGAGTACTAGAATTTTCCACTCTTGTAGGAAAACTTGTAAATTTGAGCGTACGTCATGTATTAATTTTGAACATTTTTCTTTATTAACATATTCTTTTCTTTAAGTTCACCGTTTAAGTTGTTCAAAATATTATTTTTGTCATTCAATTCCTTGTTGATTTTTTTTTTTAAATATCGATTTTCAGTCTAAAGTCGCTTTAATCATTCTATATTAATGACTCATTATCGTCTTTCAAGTCTTTATAATCTTTCTTCAATGCATCGACAGCTGTCGATTTAAAGTCATCCGCTTTTAATTTTGATTTCAAATATCCTATCAAATGATGATCACTTGTATGTTTAGGAAGTGAGGTTACATCAATCACCGTGCAATTCACATGTACCAAATGAGCTACTAAAGTACTTTACACCTTTCTTTTGTACCTATTGCTTTCATGAAATGACTTTCAATATGCAAGTAAAAATACTCACCCTTTGCTCTTGATGACGTTTTAGTTTAATTACTGGAGGAATTGCCTTGTAAGGAAATATATCCATCAACGCCATTTCGGCACCATATCAAAATAGTATGACATCATATCAAAATAATAAATATTGATTTTCCTCAAAAAAGGAAGTCATAGTCGTAACCAGAGTTTAGGGGTGTACCTAAATGGCATTTTTACGATTAAGGAGACTGGCGTTAACCCGCGCTCGTACTGCAGGTGGTAGCTGCAGGGCTACGGCCAGATTGATACCTGGTTAGTTTGGACTTTCCGAGAAATTATTCAGTTGTCTTGTATTTCTTCTTTCTTTTCCTGTTTTTCCTCCGGGAATTACCGTTCAGGTATTATTTCAGAGGATGATATATATGAGTGTAAATGAAGTGTAGTCTTGTACAATCTCAGTTCGAATACTCCTGAGATGTGTGGTTAATTGTAACCCAACCACCAAAGAACACCAGTAACCACGATCTATTATTCAAATCCGTATAAAAGTCCTGCCTTTACCAGGACTTGAACTCTGGAACTCTCGACTTCCAAATCAGCTGATTTGGGAAGACGCATTCACCATTAGACCAACCCGGTGGATTAGTCTGTCTTGTATTTAAGCTTAGGAAATTAAAAACGTCGTCGCTGTGAGAACTTTGTTTCCCTCTAAACTATTCAAACAACTCTGTATTTATGAAAAATTTACTAAAGAAAACTCAAAACTAAAACAATGAAGAATTTAGAGGAACGTCAATTTGGGTTACAGGAGGAAAGTGTTTTATGTGTATTCCAGAGGAGCGTAGTAGTATCGTAGCGACTAAAAGGAGAATCTTATTCAATACAATTCAATTATTTTTGATAATTGTAGTGTTTCGTAAAACAATTTTTAAAATGAAATTAATGCAGTCGTAAGGGGAAAAAATGTGATAAAATAATTATAAAAGTAGTTGTAAAATAAATTTCCATTTATACTTGTCGGTTATAAAATAATAAATAACAATAACTGCCGTATTTTATCTGTGAGTAGGTACAGTACTACATTGTACGCTTGTTCAGAATGTTTATTTTTAATATTTATTCTTATAAAACGGCTTTGTAAACGAAATTATCATTATAATTTGCAAAATATAATAGTAATTACTTAATAATGAAAAAAATTTGTTTAGAAAGATAAACATATGTTAATATATGTTCATTTATGAAAATAATTTTTAATAAGTTTTAAAATAGAAATAGCCCGAAAAAATGACTACTTTAAAATTACGTCATCTAATAATGAACATTTCAGGAATTTAGTTTATTTAGATATATCATCTTTCTGAATTGCTCACTTGTATTAACCCCATCTAAGAATTGTTAAAAATAATATAAGTTAATCGTCATTGAGTTCTTAACATATCACCACGATCTACAGCATAATCTATTCTTATAATGCAAATAGATATTGTGGAAAAAATTATTTTTTTTAATGTAGTAAAATAATAATTCGAAAAAATATTGGTAATATTTTTTATACGTTTATTGATAATAAAGTACCGAGAGAAATTAAGATAGAGAAGTTTTTAGATATTTAAATTTATTAAAACCTGTTTAATTAATTTCATTTTGACTGCTACTATACCTTTATACAATAAAAATGTATTTTGGTAAAATAATAAAAAATATAATCTTTTTATTATTACCACTCTTGTATCATTACTCGCTATTATTGCTATTTTCTCGCTATTATCACTCGCTCTTGGACTATATATGTGAGATTTATGGTACAGAACCTTTCAATTTTGAAGCACTTCCGCTTATCCATTCGCTCTGAAATTTTGCGTACAGGTTTGCTTCTGATGATAGCACATTTTAGCAATATTTTTAAGTCGCTAAGATGCCCCTAAGTTGATAAGTGAAAAAAATGCCTCTTGAACTTATGCAACCTTGTTTACATTCGTATTTTCAGGAGGCCTCGGAGGCCCCCAGGGTAGCGGAGCGCCCGGGTGCTACGGATTACACTAAAATTCCAGCCGAAACCTCTGCTACGAGTTGTGCGGGGAAGACTGTGGTCGGATCCGCACAAGGAGTGCACGGCAATGGAGGGAAAGCCAAGCCCAAAGGGTGGGTTCCCGCGAAGTCTGGAAAGGCGGAAAGCGGAGGTGCGGTGGTCGGTCCTGAGCGAGACGTCGCTGGAGGGAAACCAGATAAGCGGCAGGTGAGCTCTGGATCCGACGGCTTAGGGCAGATCGAGAAGATGCGGGCTGTGTGGTCCAAACTCTCCTCTAAAAATGAGTCGAGAGTTGCTTTGGAGCTTCGACAGTTAGTCGACTCCTATTTGAGCGAGTGTGCTTTGCTGATCTCGGGTCTGGCACTAAAATGTGAGGGCCTCCAGGGCGCCAATCTTGCATTGGATTAGGTCATGTCACGGCTATCCGGCAATGCTGACCAGGTAGTGGAGGAAGTAAGGGGGTTCAAGCGGGTGACAGGTGAGGATCTTGACGAGCTCTACAAGTCTACTATTAAACGGGTGGAGAGAAGGTGAATAAACCTGTTTCCTTCGCCGCAGTAGTTGCTGTGCCCGCGCCGAATTGGTCCACCGCTGCCAGCCCAGGCGCCGGCGGCTAAAATTAAAGGATCCAATGTCAAGGTGGTCCCAATAAAACCTGGTTCGGAGGCTTTGTTGGTATCGAAGGAGCAAACCGTTAAGAAGGTTTTGGATCCGAGGAGAGAAAGGATCCAAGTCTCCTGCGTAATAAAAACAAGTCATTATGGAAGTCGTAAGTGAGCAGGAGGCGAAGCAGCTTCTGGAGGCCAACGTTCTGGTAAAGTACGGGCTGAAGGCTGGGTAGCTGGCCGAGCGGAGGCAGCAGTTATTGGTGTATAATATGTAGTAGCCAGTCTTATGTAGTAGCCAGTCTACTGATGTGCCTGGAGGCCTCATGACCGCTGCTTTCGCGGAGCGGTCTGTTATACGCAGGCGGAAACTTGAGAAAAAGGAGGTGGTTCTCTGACCTTAGCATGCTGCACGCAAGAGTTAGGTTCACCAGAATAAGATACCAGCGTCAACCCATAACGTGATTGTCGTTGATAACGAGCGTGCTGAGTGTCTGGGTATTTATCGGCGCGCCCGTAATGAGTATGTTTATGCCATCAAGGAAGCTAAACTCAAGTTTTGGCAAGACTCCATGCGTGAGTTGCAGCGCAGCCCCTAAAAGGTCGCGAAGTCATGTTACCGGCCAAAGTCATTGCACGTTCTGTCCAGTGTTCGAAGCGGGTTTGGTGGTGGTGAATACACTTTAACATCTTTGACGACTTACCAGGCATTCCTGGATACTCTGTTTCCAGATGCTCCGGGGTGAAGCAGAAGTTGGGGTTAGGGCGGGTGAGACACCATTCCCTGGCGTACGGGCTGTGGAACCCGTAGATATAGACCGAGTGGTTTCTCGAATGACACTGAGAAAGGCACCGGGGATTGACCAACTTGACCCCGATATTTTCTATATTCTGCTGTGCTGTCATTAGAGAACCGTTCGGCAAGTTATTCTCGTGGTGCCTAAGCTGGGTTTGTTTTCCGACTTTTTGGAAGGTGACTTTGGTGAGGGTGCTCTTCAAATCAGAAAGGATCAGAGTGAAGTCAGCAATTGTCGACCCATCAACCTCTTGCCGGTATTCGACCAGTTTCATGAACGGCTGATTGTGGAACGGCTCTGGGAAAGCATCGATATGAACTCATTTCTAATTTGAGGCCAGTATGGCTTCATGAAAGGAGTTGGCACCGAGGATTGCATCTTAAATGCTTTTCCTAGGTTGAAAGCGCTGACTGTAAATATGTTTTCGCAATCTTTGTTGACATAGATGCAGCATTTCTTTCCTTGTATTGGAGTTCTGTCCTCTATGAGTTGGAAGGCCGCAATGTTCTCACTGGCCTGCAGGCCTTAATGCGTGACTATTTGTCTAACAGTACGGCTCTGTCTAAAGATGCGCACCTGGCTGTGATAAAGTTCGTTACAAGAGGAAGCACGCAGGGTTCCGTTCTCGGTCCACTTTTGTGGAACCTGGTATTTGACGGATTTCTGAGACTGACATTCCCAGAAGGGGTCACAGCCAACACTTTCGCCGATGACTCTCTCCTGTTACTTCTTGGTAACTCACGACCGCAGCTAGAAGACCAAGCGCAGGCGGCTTTATCAATCGCAGAGGGCTGGATGGAGATACAAAATTTAAGGATTTCTTTCAAGTCGAAGTTTATGCTTCTCAAGGGGGCAGACAAATTATTGTACAATCGTAACCCCCCACATTAAGTATAAAGGCTCCGAGATCAGCTCAGTCAGTGTTCATTGGTACCTAGGTTTTCTGTTTGATGAGAAGGTTCTGTTTAGCAACCAAATTAGGCAAGTAGCGCCGGATGCCGTCTCACTGATGCACAAGCTTAGGCGTATTGTTTGGAAAGATTACGGGATGTCGGGCCGTCATTTGTATATGGTGTATCGAGGTGTCATCGAAAGTATGGCCTCTTATGCCGTATCCGTTTGGGTGCAAAGGTTGGACAGAAATAGAGCACTTATTCAGAGTTCTTATTTATTCAGCATTTCTTATTTATTCAGAGCATTTATTCAGAGTTCTTAAGCACTTATTTCACAGAATTAATAGTATGCACTGGTGTTTTTAAAGCAACTTCCTACAAGGCTACCACCATATTGGGAAAGGTTTTCCTAATTGATTTAGTGGAGAAAGTTTGGCGGCCATGTGGAAGTAGCGAAGCGTCAGGGAGGCGGAGATATTTGGGATGCGGTTTCTAGCCGGGCCTATACATTGTGATCACAATGCACCGTTTCTAAATTTCGTTCAATTGCCCTTCTCCTTCCAGAGGAGGAGGTTTTACAACCTCCCGATTGATGCATGACAACAAGAATGGCACACGACGACTAAGGGAAGGTCTTTGTATGGATTTATACAGGACTTGGGTGCTGGTATGCCTCTCCTTCGTTTTTAAGCGTAACGGTGCCCAGGTGCTCTCCAACCACGCGAACTTGAACCAGTATTTGTTTCGGTCCCGCCTGGCAGCTGATGAGCTATTCTTCTGCGGGAAGGTCCCGACACCCGAGGTTTGACTAACAGCAACCTCGAAGCAGTCCGAGGTTTGACTAGCCTCGGGGTCTGAGGGGTCAACAACAAGCCTGAGGCGTCTACTAAAACTAGTAGGCAACTCAAGGAGGATTTTCAGGTCGCTCTTCGTAGAGACCGGAAAAGCCTCAAGATTAGGGAAATCAAAGATATCAGCAAGGGTAGTAGTGGTTGCTAACGACTAGGAGAGAGTCCATGTCATCATGGAGTCTCCTGAGGTGAAAAAGCTCGAGGTTAAGGTCGACCCGAAGTGTAAGTGTAGGCCCCGTGTCATTGTCTACGACATTGACCGGAGGCTATCCAATGAGGAGGTTCTGTCTCTCGTGAGGGAGCAGAACACCGAACTGGATGAGGCCGAATTTAGAAAAGAGTGTAGGCTACTCTTCAAGACGGGAAGCGTGATGCCCAGCGGTATCAGGGTGTTTGAACTCGGTGCTGGTCTCTTCCAGAAGTTTGTTTCAGAGGGTAGGTTGGATGTTGACTTCACTTCCTGTAGGGTCAAAGAGTACATTGATGTGCAGAGGTGCTTCAAGTGCTGTCGTTTTGGTCACAGGTCCAAATTCTGTAAGTATGCGTCAATCTGCGCGCATTGTGGCGCGGAAGGTCACAAGCGCGACGACTGTCCGCAGAAAGACGAGGCTCCATCTTGCGTCAACTGTAAAAGCTTGCGCAGAGTGCAAGCATTCGGTTAACAGTAAGAACTGTGGCTGTTACTTACATGCGGTAGAATTATACTTTAATTCCTTGGATAGTTAGTATCCTTCTTTGAAGCTTTGTGTTTGCATACAGAGTTAGGAGAGTTGTTGTTGTGGGTCTCGGGGTTGTTTATCAACACCGCCTATCGTCAGTTGGGTGATCTGCCAGGTCGTGTACTAGTTCTGTTGTTAATAAGATCCATCTCATTTTTGATGCGGAAGGCTGTATGTGCTGTTTCTGCGATGTCAAATCGCTTCTTTGGCAATTTTATTTCTCGACCGCGGGTTTCTGGTGGTTCTGGCTTTGCTTGCTGAGTCGATTCCGCATCGGACATGAGTGGATCCGTCCTTTACGTTTTTAGTCCCAGTCTTAGACTGGGTTGCTGCATTTCTTGATGGTGTCGGCCTGGCAGAGATTAGGTATCCTAGCGGCTTGCGTCGCTGTATCCATAATTGACTAGCCTGTGCTTCTCAAACCTGTGTTGGCGTTGGCAGGGCCTTGTCCTGTAGGTGTCTTAGGTGGCTAGGGCACCGCCCAGGCAGTTTAACTGGCCAGAGGTAGGTCCTTTGGCACTGGCCTCGGTTAGATTTTGATCTAGTTTCAATGGAGGTTGTTCCCGGGGAGTTTACTCCCCGGGTGTGATTTACTAACTTACGATGGCAATTGGTCGAATTGGAGTGCACACTAATTAAGGGGGTAATAAGTAAATGTTGGTTGCGATCAACTTAGTGCTATTCCGAGCGTTTCTCAAAAGTGGGAGACCAGAGGTTATACTCAGCTCCCGACGGGCCAGACCTCAGGTCCTCTGGGACGTAGTTTATGCTGGCTGTACTCCAATCGCTTAAATTAACGATATTCGTTTGCGTGTGACTGAATTATTCAGATTGATATGCTGTCGTGATGCATCTACGCACTAGGGTGTAGTTTAGGGAAGTCGAGTTCGGATACTCATACTGTGAGGACGTCTTATTATTGCTCCGCGATTTGTCGCATTTTTGATAGGCTTTTTCGGTTTTTTCATTGATTTGTTAATTGGATTTTTAAGTGTTATGGTTAATGGACTAGATCTCAAAATTTCAAGAGTTTTGGACACGGAATTACTTTTTTATTAGTGTTTTTTAGTTTTCAAACTATTCAGTGAATTTTTAGTGAATTAAAATAGCTATAATTTACTTTTTATAAGGTGTTGAAGTGATATAAGTTATCAATAGTGAAGAAGTATAATCTGAGTTTACATACAATTCAGAAGAGTGAGTAGAAGATACTTTTTTAGAGTGTTTTATTATATACTATTAAGGTTATAATAGTATAATATTAGTGAAAATTTTCTAAGTGTTTGAACAAGCTATTGCAAGTTAATAGTTTTAAGTAAACAACCACTTAAACAAATTTTAGAGAATTTCATAAGAAATCAATACGAGATTTTTTCTAAGTCCTACAAGACTTTTAGTAGGGGGAATTCCTTTCCTTTATAATTATAACCAGACATCATAATCAATTTTTGTTTTGGGGCACCAAGGCTTGTGGGTACTCATAGGACTTGGGGCAGTCCCGTGAGTACTATAATACATCATGAGAAGACGAAGTTCGCTCCCGCTGGAAGCTACAGCCATGCAAAGCACCAGTGCATAGAAGTTACCTAACGTCAAGAAAACTGACGTTAAGGGGAAAAAAGAGAGCGCGGCAAGGGTCCACAGATGAGAAGGATCCTTTGCCAGAGACATTGGGAAGTCTGATTCACCAACTAGGGCTCACGATGGCGGCACTTAAGCAACATATAGGGCCCGGCTTGCCCAAGTATATAGGCACCCATGAAATGGAGCTAAAGAAGATTTATGAAGGCTTAAATGCCTTGGCTGATCTGTCGGCGCCTTTGACCTTAATTTCGCAGGCCACACAAACGACGTCCACCTATAGAGAAGATGATATTGAACAAATACTCATAAGAGAGCTAGATGATCAAGAACTTATTGAGTTATTACATAAGAGATGGCCCAACAAACTTAGGGCTAAATTGAGTTTGGTTTCTGAGCTGCCTTCTGGAGTAGGGGATACGTGTAGCTTGACAGATGTTTGCAGAATCCGTGTCAGTGAAAATTATGATGCAAGGAGTCCCAAATATAAGGCGGGGGATATTATGAAGGATGAGCAAACTGTCTTTGGAGAGGAGACAGAAGTAAAGCGGAGAAAGTATAAAATTTACTATGACTAGCATGGATCAGAAGAGTACTATGCTTACCATACTGAAAGCTCTGAGAATTAAAAGAAATAATTATGAATTAGCATATATATTGCCTAATAATAGTATAGGAAACTATACTAAAAAGATTTTGTCGTACCTCTATAGGGAAAAAGAAGAAGCTATCAAAGTTCTGACTCTACATACGGAGAGTGCTGATACCCAGGTTAGGCCCGGGCAAATGCGTATTAAGAAGTCAACCCCTCCTGCGGAGGATAGCAGAACATTAGTCGTCAAAGCTGCGGGTAAATCATATGCTGAGCTTTTGGGTGCCATGAAGACGGCGGTTGCAAAAGATGATGCTAAAGACGTAATTTCACTAAAAAAAGGAAGAAATGAGGAGGTATTGGTATGAATTCAGGGTTCTAAAAGTGTTGAAGAATTTACGAGTATTCTAAAAGGTAAAGCTTCAGACCTAAAAGTGGATCATAAAACAAGAGCCGGGCGTCGAACCATTGTCCATATCAGAGATGTCGAAGTAGATACCACTGAAGAAGAAATCTTAGCGGCAGTAACGGCAAGAGTTGGTGATATGGAGGACGTCAGGATCTCTTCAATTAGACCCGAAATCGCGGAGACTAAGAATGTTACGGTGATCACATCCTATAAGTAGGATGGTGGAGCAACGCTTACGTATCGGCTGGGTGAATTGCAGAGCCTTTATTAGGGAAGATGACGAAAAGTGCTACATATGCTGGGGCTCTGGGCACCGTCGACAAGAGTGTAAGGGTCCAGACAGGCTGGACCTATGTTTTAACTGTGGCGGCAAAGGGCATAGGATTGCGGAGTGTCGGGAGCCTAAGAGCTGCCTCAATTGTGGAAGTCACGACCATCGGACTGGTGCTTGGGCGTGTTCTCATAATAAACATGACTAAACTCCTCTTAGCTAATGCGAACAGAAGCACGCTGTCGCATGACTTGCTACATGAACTGGCTTTTGAACGTGATGTTGACCTGTTGGTGATCACGGAACCTAATAGATATGAATCGGCGAAAACAGCATGGATCGCTGACACAGTGGGTGACGTGGTCATCAGGAATGTAAGCAATAGAATTGCCTTGAGCTTTAAGGAGAGAGCTGAAGGCGTAATAGCGACGGAGTTGGATTCCATAATTATTGTAGCGGCGTATGTTTCCCCCAACATCTCAATCATCGATTATGAGAAGTTTTTGGATAGCATTTATAGAATTCTGTCTAGGCAGGATAAGAAGTTTGTTTTGTTGGGGGACTTCAATTGTAAAACTGTTTATGCTGGCTGCTCGCACAGTAATAGACGCGGTGAATTAATTGAAGAGTTTATGGAATCGATTGATGGTCACTGTATAAATGATGGCACGCCGACCTATGAGGCTCGGGGTCATTACTCGATACTTGATCTAGTCATCATTGACAACAGATGGTTGAGGGATCAGTGTGAATTAACAGTCCTGGACAATGATATCGCTAGTGACCATTTTTCATTACAATTGGTCATAAGAGATGGCACTCATACTGCAGTAGAAAGATCTATCGTGATTAGACCCACGGCTCGCCAGGTTGATAAAATAGTCGATAAAGTGTCACAAAGACTTAGCACTATAATTGAATTGACACCTGATACTCTCACATCAATTATTCAACAAGAGATGGACAGGGAGATAAGGGCCACCAGGAGTAGAAGACAAGTGGTGGTCCAATGAGATAGCGTGCTTTCGCAATACTCTACAACAAACTAGAAGGAAAAAGCAAAGAGTAAGGGTCAGAGGCGGCTCTGAATATGACACCGCAATCAAGTCAAGTGTTATATAGAGGCAAGGCGTCAGCTTAATAGGTCTATCTAGAGAGCCAAAAGGGATCATTGGGCCAGACTCTGCGAGGAGTTGGACAATGATCCCTGGGGCCAGGCATACAAAATCGTCACGAAGAAGTTCGGCAGGCGTTTACCGATATTGAGCGAGCATCACGCCAGGGTCCAGTTCAACGAGTTATTTCCGTGCGAAGAAGAAGCGATTATCACCTTACCTGATTTTGAGCCCAGGAGATTTACACCTGCCGAACTGAATTGTGCCATTGGCCAGCTTGGCAATAAAAAAAGCCCCGGCGTAGACAGAATTCCAGCTGCTATAAAGGACTTTTTAAAAAACGGCCTTGGGAAATGACGGACATTGCCAGCCATAGGCTAGAGAATGACTGCTATCCGCGGTGCTGGAGAGAAGCAAGAGTTGTTTTTCTCCCCAAGGGTGGAAAGGAACAAGAACAAGTTCGAAAAGGCCGTTAAGCCTTATATGAGCAAGGCGATCGAGAAAATGCTTGCCGCATGGATTATTGGAGAAATTGAGGAAGGAGTGGGGATTAGCCAAAAGCAATATGGGTTTTGGAAAGGTCGCTCCACAGTGATGGCCGCCAAGAAAGTAGTCTCCTGGATGACAGATGTAAGAGGCGGCACCTGGAGGACGAGGGGTGTTCCACTGCTTGTCTCATTGGATATCAAGAATGGATATCAAGAATATACATAGAGCGCTATTAGCAAAAAATGTTAGTCTATATTTGAGAAGGCAAGAAATGAGATACCTCTCTGATAGAACATGCAAGGTGGCAACGCAAGAAGGAGAAATGGAGATAGATATACATGGTGGAGTGCCCCAGGGCTCAGTTTTAGGCCCATTATTATGGGTCTTAACGTTTGATGAGATCTTAAATCTAGACTATCCTGCTGGGGTTGAAGTTATGGCCTATGCCGACGATTTGGTGGTCTTGGCGAGTGACAGGCATGAATTGGAGGTACAAGAAAAGGCCAATTTGGCATTGCATATAATAAATGGTTGGCTATGTGAAAAGAATCTAACGCTAAATACTGGTAAATGTGATTTTATTACATTTACTGGCAGAAGGATCATCGAACGGCTAAATATCAAGGTCAATGAACAAGTAATAGCAGAAACAAATAGATTAAAGTACTTGGGGGTCACCTTTCAGAGAAATGGTGCATTTATGGAACACATACATGAGGTTTGCAATAGGGCTGATAAGATGACTAAATCTCTTAAGTCATAATAATATTATTATGACTTCTCAAAGAGCACCTAAAGCGTCTAAAAGGAGGGTTGTTGCGTCCTCGGTTATGTCGTCGATATTATATGCTGTCCTTCAGTACGGTGGCCCCTACGTATGTCCTATGGTGGCCTTCAGTACGGATAAAGAAGAACTTGGCACGCTTAGTTAGGACCCATAGGAGACTGTTGCTTGGCGTGCTTTCCGCCTACAGGACAGTCTCCTATGAGGCGTTATGCGTTTTATCAGGAGTGCCTCCGATCGACCTTATGGCTCATTTCAGAGTCGAAAGAGATCAAGGTGTTGAAGTACATGAAGCGAGGCATAGGCTAATAGAGAGATGGCAGGAGAGATGGAGCACAGCAGGCCCTGGAGACAGGACCAGAAGGCTAATCCCCACTCTAAGGAACTGGATATATGGAAAAAACGGTGAAATAAACTTTTACACGTCACAGTATTTTACAGGACACGGTAGTTTTAATTACTATCTGCATAGAGTCGGTAGAAGGGAAACTGCAGCCTGTATGTACTGTGACTGTGATGATGATGTCGAACATACTTTCACTGTATGTCATAAATGGAGGGAAGAGACAGACGGTATTGACCTGTCATCTGATGGAACTGGGAGACTAATCAATAACATGTTAAACAGTGAAGAAACTTGGAAAAAAGGTGAGTTGGTCATCAAAAGAATACTTACGCAGAAAAACAACGATGAGAGGAGACTAGGATTTTAAACTTTATCATAGGGCAGGGTGGACAGCCTCAGTGGTGAGGGCTGACATGCCGAGGTGTGCGGTTCCGATGATCCATTGGGGACTCCTAAGGGTTTTTTCGTTAGGTTAATATCAAGATCTGAGAAGTCCCAATCGCCACGTCAAGACAATACATGGTATTGACGTGGCGATATACGGATGGGGCAAAAGAACTCAAAAGAACTGACCGGTGGGCCGACCTGCCATAGCCGGTAGGTGGGAAGGCCCATTAGAGTAGAACAGGCACTCCCCTGGGTGGCGCAATACCAACCAGTCTGACCGGCCCAGGGGAGTAGAGTTCAAAAAAAAAAAAAAAAAAGGGTATAGTTTAGGGCTTAAAGGTGACAGGCGCGGGGTCTTCGATCTTCCGCGAGTAAGCTTTTAGCTTAGGGCAACGTAGTCGCTTTAGGTGTCAGCTGTCTTCTTCGGACGGTAGAACTCAATGCTATCTCTCGGGGTGAATTTACTGATGTAGGTTTCCCTCGGGGCATTTGAATCGGTGGCATCTCACGGGGCCGGGCTGAACACTGTGGAGTGTGATCAGTTTGTGGGCCAGAAGATGTCCTCCTTTAAATCCATTGTTGGCAAGGAACGGTGGGGGTGATGTAGCGACCTGACACTCTACGAGGCGGGATCTTCTCCCCTCGGGGGGGAATTGAGATTTTGACGGGGTGCGCCTACCCATTCTAGAATATATGACACGTGAGCGGTGGGACACAAAGCACGTGGTGTGTGGCACCTAGATTAGTTTGCTCACGCAATTAGTTTAGCTCTAGGAGCTAGTCAGGACACTAGTCGCTAAACTTATTCGAGGCTCAGTAGCCGTTTGTGACACAGACATTCGGTCTTATGCTTTAGGGCGACCGAATAGTGTGGCGGCGGGAGGAATGCCATGCAAATCAATCAATCTATACCTAATTTATATATCGTCTATAGAACTAATAGCTCGTTATCATTTAGTTTCAGCCGGTTGTTATAGTAGGTAGTACCATATGTTTTAATAAAATTATGTACTTCAAACGTGTGCGAATTTTAGATCCAAACTTACCGAAACAGGCTAGGTTATTTTTCGTTAAGAAAATATTGATGTAAAAGAGGTTGCATTAGTTCAAGGGGCATTTTTTTCACTTATCAACTTAGGTGCCTACAAGCGCCCATGATGATGATGAGGTAGTGTGTGTATACGAAGAGATTGATGAAGCAATTAAACACGTAAAAGGAGATGAAAATTTAATAATAGTTGGAGATTAGAATGCAAGCATTGGAAAAGGCAAGGAAGGAAATATAGTGGGTGAATACGGGCTGGGCAAAAGGAATGAAAGAGGGGACCGACTTATAGAGTTTTGCACGAAGTATAATTTAGTAATTGCCAACACCCAATTTAAAAATCATAATAGAAGAATATACACTTGGAAAAAGCCAGGCGATACTGCAAGGTATCAGATAGATTATATCATGGTTAAGAAAAGATTTAGAAATCAACTCGTTGACTGCAAAACTTACCCTGGAGCAGACATTGATAGCGACCATAATTTGGTGATAATGAAATGTAGTTGGGGTTTAAAAACCTGAAGAAAAGGTGAAAGATGAATCGGTGGAATTTAGAGAAGCTTGAGGAAGAGGAGGTAAAGAAGATTTTTGAGGAGGACATCGCAAGAGGTCTGGGTAAAAAAGATAAGGGAGAAAATGTAGAAGAAGAATGGAAGAATGTTAAAAAGGAAATTCTTAAATCAGCACAAGCAAACTTAGGCGTAATAAAGAGAACTGGTAGAAAACCTTGGGTTTCAGACGATATATTGCAGCTGGTGGATGAACGTAGAAAATATAAGAATGATAGTGATGAAAAAAGTAAAAGGAGCTATCGACAATTAAGAAATACTATAAACAGAAAGTGCAAACTAGCGAAAGAAGAGTGGATTAAAGAAAAGTGTTCAGAAGTGGAAAGAGAAATGAACATTGGTAAAATAGACGGAGCATACAGGAAAGTAAAGGAAAATTTTGGGGTACATAAATTAAAATCTAATAATGTGTTAAACAAAGATGGTACACCAATATATAATACGAAAGGTAAAGTCGATAGATGGGTGGAATATATTGAAGAGTTATGCGGACGAAATGAATTAGAGAATGGTGTTATAGAGGAAGAAGAGGAAGTTGAGGAGGATGAAATGGGAGAAACAATACTGAGATCTGAATTTAAGAGAGCATTAAAAGATTTAAATGGCAGAAAGGCTCCTGGAATAGACGGAATACCTGTAGAATTACTGCGCAGTGCAGGTGAGAAAGCGATTGATAGATTATACAAACTGGTGTGGAATATTTACGAAAAAGGGGAAGTTCCGTCAGAGTTCAAAAAGTGTGTTATTTTCATAATACCAAAGAAAGCAGGGGCAGATAAATGTGAAAAATACAGAACAATTAGTTTAACTAGTCACGCATCAAAAATCTTAACCAGAATTCTATACAGAAGAATTGAGAGGAGAGTGGAAGAAGTGTTAGGAGAATACCGATTTGGTTTCAGGAAAAGTATAGGGACAAGGGAACCAATTTTAGGCCTCAGATTAATAGTAGAAGGAAGATTAAAGAAAAAAAAATCAACATACTTGGCGTTTATAGACCTAGAAAAGGCATTCGATAACGTAGACTGCAATAAAATGTTCAGCATTTTAAAAAAATTAGGGGCAAATACAGAGATAGAAGAACAATTGCTAACATGAACAAGAACCAAAAAGCAACAGTAACAATTGAAGAATATAAGAAAGAAGCCGTAGTAAGAAAGGGAGTCCGACAAGGATGTTCCCTATCTCCGTTACTTTTTAATCTTTACATGGAACTAGCAGTTAATGATGTTAAAGAACAATTTAGATTCGGAGTAACAGTACAAGGTGAAAAGATAAAGATGCTACGATTTGCCGATGATATAGTAATTCTAGCCGAGAGTAAAAAGGATTTAGAAGAAACAATGAACGGCATAGATGAAGTCCTACGCAAGAACTATCGCGTGAAAATAAACAAGAACAAAACAAAAGTAATGAAATGCAGTAGAAATAACAAAGATGGACCGCTGAATGTGAAAATAGGAGGAGAAAAGATTATGGAGGTAGAAGAATTTTGTTATTTGGGAAGTAGAATTACTAAAGATGAACGAAGCAGGAGCGATATAAAATGCCGAATAGCACAAGCTAAACGAGCCTTCAGTAAGAAATATAATTTGTTTACATCAAAAATTAATTTAATTACAGGAAAAGATTTTTGAAAGTGTATGTTTGGAGCGTCGCTTTATATGGAAGCGAAACTTGGACGGTCGGAGTATCTGAGAAGAAAAGATTAGAACCTTTTGAAATGCGGTGCTATAGGAGAATGTTAAAAATCAGACGGGTGGATAAAGTGACAAATGAAGAGGTATTGCGGCAAATAGATAAAGTAAGAAGCATTTGGAAAAATATAGTTAAAAGAAGAGACAGACTTATAGGCCACATACTAAGGCATCCTGGAATAGTCGCTTTAATATTGGAAGGACAGGTAGAAGGAAAAAATTGTGTAGGCAGGCCACGTTTGGAATATGTAAAACAAATTGTTAGGGATGTAGGATGTAGAGGGTATACTGAAATGAAACGACTAGCACTAGATAGGGAATCTTGGAGAGCTGCATCAAACCAGTCAAATGACTGAAGACAAAAAAAAAAAAAAATCAACTTAGGGACATCTTAGCGACTTGAAAATGTTGCTAAAATGTGTTATCCTCTGGAGCAAACCTGTACGCAAAATTTCAGAGCGAATGGATAAGCAGAAGTGCTTCAAAATTGAAAGGTTATGTACCATGAATCTCACATATAAAGTCCAAGAGCGACTAATAATAGCGAGTAATTATATTAGAGTTGTAATAATAAAAAGATAAGAAAAATGTAATGAAATACGTAATTATAAAGGCAAAACAAACTTACATTCTTAAATGCCAATTTATATTGACATGAAATTTAGAAAGTTGGATTATATTTTTTATTATTTTACCAAAATACATTTTTATTGTATAAAGGTATAGTAGCAGTCAAAATGAAATTAATTAAACAGGTTTTAATAAATTTAAATATCTAAAAACTGATTTGTTTAATCTGAATTTGTAAAAAAGATTTATTCTTTTCTATTTAATTTTTTAACAACGTTCTTTTAATTTCTCCCGGTACTTTATTATCAATAAACGTATAAAAAATATTACCAATATTTTTTCGAATTAGTTTTTTACTGCATTAAAAATATAATAATGTGAGTAAACGCCGCAGTGACTTTGGCCCTGGTTTAAGACGCATGTGCGCACGCATCTGCTCGCTGTCCGCAATTTTGTGTTTTATTGTCACAACTGTCACTCTGCTGTAGGCCTCAGTCAGTGATGGGGTGGTGTTGTTCCTACGTTAGTACGTGATTGTTTTCTTAGCAGTTTAGTCGTCAACGTTTGCTTTTTTTATTAACTGTTTGTGATTGCAGGTGCAAGTGCATTACTGCTGTGATGGATATGCCAAAGAAGTTAGCTGTAGAGGTGTACTAACTAGAAAGGATTTCGAATGCCCTATATTTGGCCACTCCCGAGACTCGGTAGATAGCAAGCTACCAAAGCATGAGGATATTCCCCGCTGCTGCTTTCAAGAGAGATTTCATATGGCTGTTCAAAAGAGAAAGAGTGTGTCCTGTTCAAAAGTGCTGCAACAGTTACACACAAAATTAAGTGTTTGTATGACAAAGCCTTCATCCCAACAGTGACGGGATACAGAATGGTCCAGCTTATTAACGCTTACTATGAATCGTATTTTAAGCTCAGAAAATCATACAGTTGTGACAAAAACAAACCAACATTCAAACTGAGACTTGACGAAATTTAAAAGAAAGGTTCCTCTCTTTTTGACATCGCTGCATGTAAATGTCTAATTATTGCTAACGACTGTACATGCAAGAGAACTCCAGATGCATGTGTGTCCAATAAGTATTAACTGCATACGTGAAAAAGAAAAAGAATCTCTCTCCTGGAGTTACGATTTATGTACTTGAAGAGAAAATACGGCATTCAGAAAATCGGGTCTTTAGATGTGAAAGAAACAAAAGGAATTACTGGTAGAAACAAGCGGAAATATTATGAAGGAAAACGATCTGTACTCTCATACTATGGAAAAACGATGAACTAGATACGGAGGTTTGTGATTCAGAAATTTCTGACGACAATGACCAAGAATTTGTACGACAACCTTCAACCTCATCGAGTAAACCGCAGTGGCAGATGAAGTTTCATTAAAAACAATAGCTTTAACTAGTGACGGTTATGGCGTATCTGTACGTGCAACATCTGTCATTGCTTCAAGTGTATTGCAGGACATGGGGTTGGTTACCGAATCAGACACTTCCTTTGTTGTAGACAAGAGTAGAGTCCAAAGAGAAAAATGTAGTCTGCGAATCAATCTGCAAAGTAAGTCAACTGTAGAAGTTTATGGACTTTTTTCGACGGGAGAAAGGATAATACATTATTTATTGAAAAGGCTGGCGGAAAAAATATTCGCAGAACTTCTATAAAGGAACATTACTCTTTAATCGAGGAGCCTGGAACAATTTACATAGGAAACACTTCTCCCTCTACGAGTTCAGCAATTGACATAGCCAACAGTATTACTTCCTAATTTTCAGAAAATGGCTTATCACTTAACGAATTAGAAGTAATTGGGTGTGACGGCACTGTTACCAACACTGGTTGGAAAAGCGGTGTAATTCGCCAAATTGAGTTGCATGTTTGAAGACCTCTGCAATGGTGTATTTGTCGTCTTCATTTTAATGAACTTCCATTCCACCACCTTTTTCAACCACTTAGATGGTATGACACCGCACAGTTGGTTATTCAGGGCCATCACGAAAAGATCTACCTGGATGTGAAAAGATACCGGTAATTGAATTTGAAGTATCGATTGTGTGATTCCTGAAGAAGATTGTCAGTTACTCAGCAAAGACCGATTGTATTCATTAGACATATCAAAAGTCATCCAGGCAGGGTACTGTTCGGAAGATTTTTCAGTTAGTGATCCTGGCCCTATGTCACACTCTAGATGGGTCACTTCCGCTAACAGAGTTTTGCACCTATATATTAGTGTAAAGAGCCCTTCTGAAAATACGAGGCAAATTGTCACCTTTATTTTAAAGTTGTATATGCCTACGTGGTTTACCACTAATGTAAGCAAGAATTTCACTGGCGGTCCAAAACATGTTTATCAGATCATTCAAACAACACGGTATTTGCCAGAAGAGCTGCTTCAAGTTATACAACGAAATGCTTACTTTGCCCATCCCGAAAATTTACTTTTGGCGATGGTCATTGGTGATAGATGCCAAATTCCAGAGCTTGAGTACAGACGAATCTTGAAGGCAAGGCAAGCAACTTCTGAAGGTGATCCTATTAGACCTTTAAAGCCACCAAAGCTAAACTTTAAAGCTACAGACTACACTGAAGTTATAAAATAGGACGTAATCTGACTCTACCTCCTTTGTTACGAGCACTGACTAATGACGAAATAAAACAGTATGTAAGCAGAGACTTTAAACCCGTTATGGGTATT
The DNA here is from genome assembly GCF_047948215.1 of Lycorma delicatula. Taxonomy (NCBI): domain Eukaryota; kingdom Metazoa; phylum Arthropoda; class Insecta; order Hemiptera; family Fulgoridae; genus Lycorma; species Lycorma delicatula. Next base: position 24,761,373 of record NC_134458.1, read on the forward strand.
GAAAAATTCCCATGTCATACGCAACCTGTCGAAAGATGCGTTACGCTGGTGACAGAAGCTTCCAGTAAAGTTTGTAGACACAGTACTACAGACGGTTTCATCACAGCTACATTATTGTCAAGATCACCGCCTACCTTTTCGTACAAATCAGAGTATAAAGCCTTAGTGATGGAAAAAAATAGTAACTTTTCAAACTAAGGAGTAAAAGTGCAAAAGTGTAGGGAACAAACTATGAAAATTTGTAAATTGTAAATAATGCAAATAACACTCCGTAATCCATTAGATGGTTGGTTGGGTAGGATGTGGGTGGAACTCGGGTGTAGCCACCTCCCCGTGGTGAGTTTTGAGTCGTTTTGTAAAGCAAAATGAGCAAAGAATTGCACACACAATTTAATTAGAAAAATACCGCATAAATAATTATTGGAACTCTATTTAATTCATCTGAGAGACAAAAAAGAATTAAAATAATAGTGTTACTGAAGCAGGTTTATGTTCTTAGCACATTTACAACTGTGTATACAAATATACAACCTTTATATTATCTATTTTAAAATAATACATAAAGTTCACGCGTTGGAGCGCGACTAGGACTAAGACTAATGCAGCATTAGTCACAGTTTAATGCGACTGCGCGACCAGTTTGTATTAAAATATGAGTATTATTTTACTATACTTGTTTTCTAAGTAGTAACACTTCTAGGTACAGGAATATAACTGTAGATTTGTTGTAAAAACGTAATAAAATGTAAAACTTCAAAATTTCGCTAAAATTGCCAATTCAACACATTTTAGATGGTGATGCGCCACCAAAATATATCATTTGAATTTTAACATACTTGGAGAAACGTTTACGCGATATAAGACTGTAGTCATACCATCCTTACATACTTAAAAAATAGTGGAAATTTATGGTTTTTATAGGTTTTTTCAAACTTAACGGCAACGCGCAACCAGAAGATATGTAAAAAATTAATTTTTTTTTCTTGTCTATACCAACTATTGCGCTCTATAGCATTCCGAAATAAATAAAAAAAATGTCCGAACTACCCTAATATGTATGCCGGATAGGCTAAATCTCATATCTTGCAAGTTTATCTGGGAGCTAAGCTTTTCACTTGGTGAGAAAACGTTTGTTGTATTTTCATGAACGATTCGTTTAAAAGTGATATAAGAGTAGGAAAAATTAAATTTACATTCTTTGTATATTTTTGAAGAAAAAACTGAAATTTTCAGCGCGAATTGTCTTCTTCTTCTTTGTAGAATTATAAGTTTTATATAATTCATTAATTTTTTACACTCATTTTCTCACTTTACCTTTTAAATGTATCTTAATATTTAAATTATAGCTTGCCGAAACTGAATTTAAAATAGGTTTTGAATGATGTTAAATTACCATTCTTAATCTTTAACATAAAAATTCTCAAACTGTAAAACCGTCCCTTTTTTAAAATAAAAAATATGTTTTATATGAATAGATATTGGTCGTCTGTCTGATGTTATATAACAAATCTAACGGCCTCTATGAGTCTGTTACTCCTTTACGTAAAAATTATTAGACTGATCGAGTTGAAATTTTGCATGAACATAGGTTTATACCTGGAAAGAAAAAAGACTAATGCCATTACAAAATGTTTCACCGTTTCATGATGGTGGCCGTCTAAATGGCTTACAGTAACAACCAGATTGGATTACGTTCCTTAGTGATATTCAACTTTACTATGGCTAAACCGTTGGTCAAATGGAATTCTGAGACCGCTTGCAGTATTTGAAATCATAGTTCTACAAAATAAATCTGGTATGTCTTTTTCGATATCTCTTTCGGTTATCGATAAAAGTAGATTTAAAGGTGCAACAGTGTTGCTCAACCGACCCAGCCACTACCACTGTTAGATCTATGGGCACGTAAGTTGTCACAAAATACTACAAGCACTCAGCAAACATTTCGCACGGTATTAGCCCGACTGAAAACATTATCAGCTTAATATAGATGATATTTATAACCACAAATACATACGATGCTATTTAATTAAAACTAGTTTAGTATCCCGATTTATATTATTATTTTGAAGTACTTTAAATAATTATTTTTTCTACTCAGTTTATTGCTGTAGCTCGAAAATTCCGAAGTCGCTGTCGTCATGTCCGATTCTGAATTCACATCTATCACAAAACTGTCGATGTGCACATTTTATAAATCTTCATCTTCAATTATTTTTTTCAACGTTGACAACATGCTTGCAGACATTGCTCCAGTCAGCTTCAGACACTTATGAAATCCCTCTTCTGCTCACATAAGAACGTCCGACATGTTAATAGTTGTTTTTCTTTTAGCTATTTGCCCTTTCGCTTGACTCCAAATTGTTTCAATGACATTTAAGTCAGGGTCATTAGGTGGCAACCTTAGAACTGCGTGACCATAATTTTGTAAAATGTGATCCATTAGAAATTTCTTTTGAATTTCTTTGTGTAATTTTTTAATATCGTATAATTCAGCCCTCGTCATAGCAGGAGAAATGTTAATTCGTTGTTCGGCTATCCATTTTATCATATCGCTTTTAAAGAGTTAGAATTTGACTGCTTTTGTAGAAGAACGTTGTGATACGATGTGTTATCTCGTACAATGACCGATCGAGATGGCAAGTTATGAATACATTTCTCTTCGTGTACTTTTCGGAATCCATCGATTTGTGTGATTATCTACTTTCTTACTTGGCTCAAACATAAAAAAAGCACTGTTAATGAATCCTTTATTACAGCCGTCATGAACAGTTATTAATAGTGAGCCCTTGGATACTGGTGTTTCAAGTCCCTCATAAAGGTTAGTTGTGTTTACCCTCGATTTTAGTGTTGCATGACTATTGTGAATGTAATATTCTCCTTAAAGATCTTTAACACCCTTTGAAATTAATTTCACTTTCGCGGGCATTTTACATAATTTTCTTCACAGTAGGAACGCATTTTTCGGTTACATAAAATTTATTTATCAAACGCCTGAAAGCAACCGTGTCTAACAAATCTTAGTTGCACACAGTACTGGGGCGATTTACACGTTTTCTGGGCAAAACGAAAACGGATGGCTTCTCAGTTTCATTTCAATTCCCTCTTACTATAATTGTTTAGACCGTTCGTTTTGATACTTCTGTCGCTTGAACAACTGTATTCAGCACTTCGGTTTTCCTCACTATTCCGGTTCCAGCATTGTTTTGTAAAAAGGAATTGTAAACATTGAATACAATTTCCCTCGCCTGACTATGAACTTACTGTACCTTTTCCTTCTAACTTGGGTATTTTAAAAGAAAATAACTATATTGAAATATTAAAAATTTAAATGACTGAATTTATAACAATGCCATAAATGACAACTACACAAGTAGTGAAAATAAACCACTAACAGCTATTCACGTCATTAAGTAAAATACACACCGCAATAAATATTTCTATATTAACCACTTTTAAAACATAATTAGAAGAGATTTGTGTCATATTATTCTTCACAGCACAATGATTTGTATAGATTAAACATAAGTAAATAAAACTGTTAGAATTGCGTGTTGTGTGTTTGCAACAATTCATAAGTAGCACAATAGACATGTACGATTTAAGAATGATTCTACTATTATTAGTTGTTAACCAACAGAATGTAGACCTAGATCCCCACATTAATACATAATTTAGAATAAAACTCAACAATTACATACGCAACAGCAAGTTTATGAAACCTGTTTTTTTATATATTATCGTTCCTAATAAAGAAAAGATATATAGAAAATGACAATGTTTTTAGTTTGCTTGTAACAGAGGCCAATACAATTTTGTAAAAAAATGCTATTACATAGACTTACAGTCCCGGCACCAACATATGTACTGATACATTTACGGTAAGTGCGACGCGACGCGCCGCGACTAACCGCGCGTGCTTGCCTTCGGTAGCTTGAGTAAAACACACATACTATAAAATGAGAAACTAAGTACGGTCATCTCCTCGTGGTATTTGTCGGGTAACTCTAAGAGCCATCCTAAATAGTTTTTTACCTGTCTAAGGACCGCAAACAGTTATAACTGCTAATTTTAAGATGGGACCGAATATTCTTAAACCCGTAAATTTCCCGATCACTCAAAATTGCAAATCGTGTGCTGACCAAACTGTTGATCTGAAACAATTAAAATATACTGATAGGTTTTTACGGTTATTTATCAGTATTATTCTCATAATCATGAGAATGAGCATGAGCGTGGCACAAGCATGTGAACACAGTGATCGCGGAGCCCTGACCGATTCCCGTTTATCATCCCGATTTAGATGTATTTATCTTTAATTTATTTAATTGAATTTCACAATAAAATATTTTTTACAATAAAATATTGTAAGAAAAATTTATGAAGTAGGTCAGTAAACTGACGAAAATATATAATTTCTAAATCTTAAACCTCTCATTCACAATTGCATGTGTATATTATGGTGTATCTATATTTTTGTGTCTGTGTGTGTATGATTCTGTTTGCCTGCGTCTTTTTGTTAAAACTCGCATTCAAAAAACATACTGTATTAAGTATATAAAATTCAATGAAGCTGAAACGGTTAAATCAATTCTGAAATTCAAAAGAATTATGAAAAAATGGATTTAGTCTCAAAAAATAGGTGAATTCTGGACCTAGGAAGGAAATAAAAACAATGTATTATTTTAAACGCAAGTTAGAGTAAATAAAAAGTAATAATTTTTTTTTGAGATCTTTCGATTCACTTTTTTTGTAAATTGAACGGGTCGTTTTAGCGAAAAGTTTTAAACCAGGTATCTGTTGTCATACTCAACCTTATCAACAATATTATAAAAATGAGAGATGAAGATAATGGAATAAAAAAATGAATATGTATTTTTTAAAATTACAATAAAGAACTCAACACCGCAAAATGTATTAACAAAGCTTACAGTTTGAAAATAAATACAGCTATGCATAAATAGGGTATAGAAATCTTACTGCAGTAACTGCACTAAAAATTAAACTGGATAAACTAGATACATATTCATCAAATTGTACACAGCATCGGCAGATAGCATTATACACATTGCAGTCAATCTTTAAAAAAATCAGGAACACACACATACAAAGACATTAACCAAAATAGATCAAATAAATTTATTATATGGAAAGATAAACAGGAAAAATTAACTTCAGAAAGAAAGGTAAAAACAAAATATTTCTCAGCTTTTATAAACAACAAGAATAATAATAAATAAATAAAAACCGAACGTAAAAAAGCATCAAAAAAGGAAAGATATATATTATATGAGCCGATATTTTTTTCTTTTTGTTTTAAACGGTTAAAAAATTGTAACCGACTTTTAAAATTGATCCGGTAAAGAACTGTTGTAGTATATATATAATTCTGCAACTTCAGAATTACAAATTATAAAAACTGTTCCCAACACCCTAAATCATTAAACGGATCGTTTAATTATGAACATTCCTAAAATGTTAAATTTGTTTGCGTTAGCTTGTTAGATACTGTGTTAGCACTGAGTTCCCGATAAGGTTTCGTTTCTGTCAAATATTTAAGCTTATTAAATTAAATTTGTTCTCCTATTAGTTTTAATAGGAGAACATACAACTATACAACTATACAACTATTCATGTAACTTAGGTTTACAGATAAATTTATTTAATTTAATAGTTTAATTTGCTTATCCGTTAATTTTTTTACCGGATTAAAAGTTAACATTTCAACAAAACATATTTTTGTAGTGCAGTATTAAATAACCTTAAATTAATCTAGTAGTATAAAAGGAATTCAAAAGAACAGTTATCGTTGTGTATAATTTCAAAAATTTTCGTTAATTATCTTCTTATGTAACACGATATTAAAATTGAAGTAATATAAAAATACAGAAAGAAAAAAATTCACAAAATATAGCCTGTTGTGTCCTTGGAGTGTGTGTGTGTGTGTGTGTGTGTGTGTGTGTGTGTGTGTGTGTGTGTGTGTGTGTGTGTGTGTGCGCGCGCGTGCGTGCGTATGTTACGGTTATTGTAACATTGGTACAATAACCGTACCATTGTTACGGTTACTGTTATTGGGGTCAAGACATTGTATTGTGCAGGTGAAGCATGAACATTGCACAGTGTGTTTCATTCGGTAGTGACCGATTAATAATGAAAATTAAATAATTTTGTGGTGCTACCAGCGGCTATTTTTATAAGCTTTTATTTAACTCGCTTTAGGAATAATCAAATCTTGCAACTGCTACATCTTTTGATCTATCGTATGAAAATCAATGAAATTTGGTACACGTTTGTAACTTCGATGACAACACAGCACTACAGTGTCGGAATTTGATATGACCCACCTTCACGCCCCCACGCGCTACCCCTACGCTAAATTCATGCATTTAGTTGAAAATTTTCATTTCTCATGAACTACCGTATGAAAATGGTTGAAATTTGGTACATGTATGTAACTTCGATGTGTAAAAATAAATATTTTTACTTTTTTTATTCTTAATAAACAAACAAACAATAATATTTAGATATAAATATTATTAAGAATTTTTTTTTAGATGTAAAAAGTTTATTGTTCATTAAGACTAAAAAGTAAAAAATAAAAATAAAAATACAAAAAAAAAACAAAAAAAATTACAAAAATATATTTGATTACATATTTTTTAAAAAAGTTTTTATTTAACTAATATTAATACTAACATAAATAAAAAAAGGAAACAAGTTAGATAAACCCTCTACAAAGTAAAAAATAAGAATTAAATCAAATTGAGAATTTCAAATAAAAATATATAATTAACAAATAGGTAATAGTTAATATATTAACAAATATAAAAATGCACTGAAAAGTAAAACATAAATTATATAAATATCTATTAAATAACCAACAAATAAATGTAATAATTATTAAATTTTAAAATTAAAAGTAATGAAAATATTTAGTTAAATAAAAGCGCAGCGCAGTTTTTATAACAATCTTTTCGAATAAGTATTTATAGACATTTGCTGTATTTTAAAATGTATTTTTTGTTTAATGAGGTTGTTTAGTATATGTATATACTTTATTTATCTGTAATAAAATAACTCGAGTTTTAATTCTTTGACGGTTCAAATTTGCACCGAGATGACTTTTAAGGATTAATAAGATTAAAAATTAAAAAAAGTTATTTTGTGACGGTAATTCTAAAAATTATTAATTATTATCATTATTATAATTGTAATCGTAATTATAAATTCGTTAAATAAAAATTCATAATTAATTAAAATGAAACTTTTAGCGGAAAGAGTGCGTTCAGTTTGGCTTAGATTACAAGCAGAATTCGAAGATGAACTTGAACTATGTGAGAACACGTACAAAGAAAGCGAGCGGGTGCGTTTTGCCAGATTGTTACTTGTAGCTAGTCAGTCTCAACTGGAGAGTTTCCAGCAGACCTTTCCGCCTCCTCGCGTCGTTATTGAAAATGAAAATGAAGATTAATTGTTGTAAAAATAAATGTTGTGTTGTTTTAAATAAATTATAAAAACTGTGCCACACATTTAACTAAATATTTTCATTACTTTTAATTTTAAAATTTAATAATTATTAAATTTGTTTATTTTTTTATTTATTGGTTATTTATTAGATATTTATATAATTTATTTTATTTAATTTTCAGTGCATTTTTATATTTGTTAATATATTTTTTTTTGTTTTTGTTTAAAATTCGCAATCTTACTTAATTCTTATTTTTTACTTTTTAGAGGGTTTATCTAATTTGTTTCCTTTTTTATTAATGTTAATATCAATATTAGTTAAATAAAAGCTTTTTTAAATGATGATGATGATCCTCCGATGTAAAAAATATTTATCAGTGCCTTAAATGGAATGTTTTGCTACCCGAGCATCACAGTTGCCAGACCTATGTCAGACAATAAGATAAGTAAATTTACCTTAAATCCACACTAAAGGGGTAAGCTTCGCAAATCCTTCAATCTTTAGAGAGTTTTGAGAGCAATTACGCAATAGCATGGGGCTTACTTAAAGAAAAATATGAAAATAAACGATCTTTAATCACTAAACATGTAAGTGCATTGTATAACCTGAATAAGTTAGAAAAGGAATCGTCAGATAGTATCAGAAATTGGTTGATGATACGGTGAAACATTTAAGAGCGCCTAAATCATTAGGCCAACTCACTGATCAATGGGATACACTAAATTTACACTTAGTTACTAGCAAACTAGACAGAGTGACAATCCGTGAATGGGAAACCAGTATTAATAATAATGAGTTACTTTATTTGGTGAATTAATTAAATTTTTGCAAAAAAGTGCCAAATGCTAAAGTCTGCTGAAAACAACCTGGCAATGCATTATCAAAATATACACCTCCTGGTTTTACTTACAAATCGCGAACGAGCCATTAAAAACTCAGCAATCAGACTTTTCCGACAAATCAATTTATACTACAATTAAAACCTGTCAGGTTTGTAACAAATTGCATCCAATTTATCTATGTGAAAAAATTAAATCGCTTGCTGTGCCTGATCATGAGAAGGAAATCAAACGATTAGGTCTCTGTTTTAATTGTTTAAGTTCAGATCGTCATAAAATTAGTCAGTGTCAGTCAAGTTCTTGTAAATTGTGCCCTAAGAAATGCAATACCTGTTACACTATTCTAAAAATTCCGATAATGATGAGTCAAATGCAAATTGTGATAATACACAAACTGCATCTCAACGTACAGTAGTATCAACCTTAAATTTAAACAGCGTTCAAAATAAACGTCAAATTTTATTATCTGCAGCAGTAGTTCAAGTTTCTGATTGTCACGGTAGACCCGATTTATGTAGTCCTTTTAGATTCTGCATCTCAAGCGAATTTTATAACCGGTGCAATGGCGAACAAACTGTAAAAGGAATTTTCAGTTATAAAACGCAGGGATAAATACGAAGAACATTGACGAATAAATATCTTTGCAAATTATTATTAATTTCTACATAATATGAATAGTTTTCTGTAGGAAAAGGTTCTTAGTGACCGCAAATTTAATTTATTTTATTTTGAATACAATCCGGTGTCGAGAAACTTCACGGTAACCAAGGATCAATCTGGCAGATGCCAATCGCTTACAATACACACGCGCATTATTAATCAAATATCTTCAGAAACCAGACCCTTATCCTTTAATTACGACTGGCTCCATTTTGCTGCAAAGTAAGTATTTTTTTTAATATTTTATTTATTTTTAAATACTGAATCGATCAATTTTATTCGGGCTGCTGATTAATTGTTGTATACCTTGTTCATTAAAAACTTTAATTTATTTGTTTAATAAACATCTATCCGTAACTCTTGAATTAACCGTTTTGTTTATACCGATAATAATAAGTTTTTGTAATATGTAATGCTGAAGAACAGACGCTATGATATCACCAAATTATTTTTTCATAAAGAACCTTTGCTTTTGTGATGTTAACGCTTCATGAATCGCTTAAGATCTAATTTTCTACTTCTTAATTTTTTGATACGATCTGTCGGAAAATCTTTTGATACCTTTTATGTGGGCTATAATTAACGGATCTACGGAAATATACCAACGATTTACCGGATACCATGATTTTCAAATATGTGAGATTATTTATTTGATAAAATGTAAATCTTGAATACATACGATTATAACAGTAAATCTCACTACTGTAATACATATAGTAATACTATAATATATACAGGTAAAGTCTTTTTCGACTGTTCCGATAACCGCCAAAACTATTGAACCGATCGTTACGAAATTTTAACTGTAGCTTTCTTACGACCACCGGAATATTTACCGCAGTTCAGACCTCGCCGATCTCACTGTATATAAATCATAAATTTAAAAAAAATGTATAAATGAATAACCTACAACTTCTTTTACTGAATTTAATGTCGTTGTCTATATCGATAGATATTGTCTATATCGATTATCATTGTCTTTATCGACTGTTGTTTATGTCAATATCTATTCTTCAGATGGTTATGCTATTTAATAAATTTAATGTCATAGTCTATAAAATATTAATCCAGTAGGTTATGAATAGCGATAGCTGTGAGAGTAACAGCCAACACATAATTACTAAAAATACTATTTCCAATTTCGGAAGTTCTATACACGTATAACGCGGGCGAAGCCGTGATGGGGAATTTTAGTTAGATACTACTTTTTTTGTTCTTAAATAAAAAAATATTAATATAAATATTTCAATAATATAGGATATAATTTGAATAACTCGTTTTTGTTTTTTAATTACAAAAAATTGGAGGAAAAATACAGGTTAACTCTAATATTTCATAAAAATATTTGTTTTAGATTAAGGAGTACTCTGGAATATCACAAATAATTGAAATTGGAAACTGAGATTTTTAAGATCAGGTAGTTTATGTTGTATGATTTATATTACAAGATAGTCAAAATAAGAAACGCCAGAAAATACTTTATCTTTTAAATACTTTTTAATTTAATTTTTTGTTATGGTAAACTCTTTTTATTCGTCAAATTATGTTAAAACTTTTTTCAGTCGAACACAATCATATCTCGTAAATTAATAAATGTATATTAATATTATAATATTTGTTAAAATTGAATTGCTTATCAGCGTAATTTTTCATCTACAATATTTAACATAATTCTATGGAATATTCTTTTAAATTTCATTATTTTAGGTTTTGCACTGCAAACCAGCTTTATTTTACAAAAATAATCTAGTTTTACGATTTTTGTAGGGTTATTCTTGATTTTTACTTTGAATTATGGTTTATGACCGATGCAATATAATGGATTGTCATTTAATAATCGTCAAAAAATTTTAAGCGCTCAACCTATTAAAGTAAGTAGTTTTTTATTTTAGTGTTTTTTTTATATTTAAATTTAGTAAGTAGTTTTAATGTTTATTATACCTATTTAAGTTTCTTGAATCCCGCGGTTAAGAGGAACAAACTGACTTTTTAAAGTAATTTTTTTAAGTATAAGTGTATAAATCTTACTGAAAATTTTGTAAATTGTTTTTAATTATTTCAAGTCGTTAACCGTTTGATGCATAATAAAAGTAGACGGTAACAAACTTCTGCATCCAAACCTTTAATTGTTAACTCTAAAAAATGTTTCCTTAATAGGCATTTTTCAAATTAAATAATTTTCTGAATTACTTATCAGCTTATTTATCCCACAATATATATTTGTCGTTAACAAATATATACATTTTTTTTATTAGAAAAATCGAATTCAGTGCTTTCGGTTCTGGGTAAGCATGAAGGATGATTTAAAGAAAAAATAATAGCGGTTTAATGAAGAAAATGTTTTTTTAAATAATTAAAAACTGAAAAATAAATTCTGTATCAAATTAAATTCGTGAATAAATTTTTTATCTGTCGCGGTACAGCGTATTCAAACTTATTTTAGTACTACGTAACGTTATTTATTGTTATAAATTTTTTATTTAACGTTTACCAACCGAGTAGCACTCTTTTGTATATGCATGCTTTAAGTAATTTTACTTGTAACACAGGCGTATTTCGTGCGAGCTTGAAGGACAAATATACTAGGATGGTGTCTTGCAAAATCGGAAGCATCGCTAACAGAAGCGATCGATCCTTACCAGAAATAAATAAAATTTATCGCACTAGAACGAGATATAAACAATGACAGAACCTCGTTCGGGTAAGTATTAAATCACATAAGTTAACCGTGTTTTCTCGAAGACGATGCGACAGTGTATTTATTTATACATAACGAACTTGTATCAATTATTCGGTAATAATGTCACAACGTATTATATCCGTGAACTAATATAATTAATATTTTATCAGGCTTAAGTTTTTTTATAGTTTTCATTGTGTTGTAACGTTTTTAATTTTTTTTTTTTTTTTTTTATATAAATGAACGTTTTAAACTAATAAATTGAAGTTAAGTTTGTTATAGCAGTCAGAGGAAAGGTTTAATACATGATATTTTCGCTATTCACCGAGGTGAATATAGTGAAAGTATCACTTGTGGGGTTCAGTATCACGTTCATTTCGGCTATGCATAATAGTGTATTAGAAAAACCAGAAAAAACCGTAGATCAATATTAATCAATTTTAGTTTTTGAATATTTCTGGTAAGTTATAAATAACAGTGATATTACTGTTTTTGAAATCTGTTTAGTGATTTTTATATGATGTGAATTAAAATCTATGCCTGAAAATTGTTATTATAGACGACACATATTTTGAAGCAAAATAGGTAAATAGATCAGTCGATAGATCGATAGGTTGACTAAAGCTGAAAAAATAATTTCGTCGTCCCATAACCAGTAAGATGACGTTTAAAATAATCAAAATACTTTTCTAGTCTTCTTTCATCTCGTTTCAGATAAATTATCATACTAAATATCAACCGTAGTGTAAATTTAAAAGAATTATGACATATGAACGAAATTCTTTTACAGACAGGTAATATTAAAAATATGAAAATGATTTAGGCACCCTGCCGACACCCGATCTACCTGCTTGAAGATTGTTATCATTGTAACTAAATTAAAAAGAGAACATCGGTACAGAATACAACAAAAACAAAAAGAAAATCATAAATATGTACAAAGAAAACAAGGTGTTGTTGCTCTCTACCTTATTTTTTAAACCACTGGCCTTAAAATAATAGCCCCTTAACCTGCCCCCAAAACATCAACTAGAAATATATTATTAAACTTTTACTCCATTATTGAAATCAGATTTTAAAAGAATTAATTACCCTTTAATCTGCGTTAAAATTGTCTAAAATATGTACTAATTTCACCTTTAAAAATTTTACCCTGCAAGCTGTAAATCATTATTCATATATGTAAACGTTGAAAAAATTAATTAAATCTCTGAAATCTAACCTTTAATATCGGTTATTTAAAAAATGACAATAAACATTTTTGCACTTTAGTTATAAGAGAATCAATCGCAAATATTTGTACTCATGTATATTTTATCCGTACAGAAATTAAGTCCTTTAACTAGTTTGATGCGTATCTTATGCAGTGTTTGTTTGTTTATATTCAAAGCGATTCTTTTAGATCGATGTTTTGATAACTTACACGTTAAATTGTAATTTATGAAAAATATCTGAAAAATTGTGTAGATTAATGTGAAATATTTTAAGCTACAAACGTGTTTTTTTCAAATTTTGTGAAAATTTCCTCAGAAAATATATCTCATTAATTTCTCTTGGAAGGTTGGCAAACCTGTAGGACTCAGGTCGACTGTTTTCTTGAAATTATTGCTCTATTCTGTCTCTGACTGAAAGTAAACTTTACAAAAAGACAAAATTTATTAAGGTATTTCATATTAATAAAATCTGTTAAACCGTTCTCGAGATACGTGATATTTAGTAGATTTTATTGCACCACAATTTTCTAGGCAACGACTTAGTAATTTTTGTAGAGTTCTGGTCACTTACGTATATACAATTTAATTTATGTCTATGAATAACTGCTGTTTTATTTTATGTTATATTAACATTCCATTATAAATTAAACAAAACCGATTTCAATAGACTTTTTAACAATTTGGGATATTACAATTACTTGTGTCTGATTTTCTGTTTGGATGAGATTATTCAACAAAGACAACCTGTTTTAACGGAACTTGAACGATTAACTTATTTAACTAGACGCACTTGAAAACTTAGCAATGCCTATTGTACCGTTCGACGTCGAACGGTCCAGTGCTGCGATCTGGTGGATGCTAGCGCTAACCGGAAAGTGAAGTTTGTACTACTATTCTTTGTTAGGATCGCGCCCAGTGCGGTCGCATTATTCATTTCGTCCGGATGGACAATTATTGTTAGTTATATTCTATGTCAGGATCCCGCACAGTGCGGTCGTATTTTCATTTCAGTCCAAGGGGACTCGTAGTTTCTTGATAATGTTCAAGTTCAATTATGACTAAAGTGTCATACATTCTTAAGCTTAATGTAACTATTGCAATTGAATTAAAATGTTAGCGGTGACAAGAAATTAAATATAACGATTCAAGAACATAGCGTTGCTTCATTTCATCATCAAAAATACAGCACACACTAGCTCTAAAATCTACCATATCTTTTTATGGTCCTCCGTCGCCGGATCAAGTGGATCGAGGTGTCGCCGGATAGAGGGACAGGATCATCAAGTATCAGAATTCGTAAGGCCGGATCAAGCGGTATTTATAAGCAGTGTCAAATAGCATTACTTAATCTTTCATAGGAACTGTGAATGTTAATCTTTATCGGACAGTGTATATTCAAGAGTACGCGGGGCATTAGCATAAAATGCGTAAAATTCAATACGTTTTGAATAACTTGTAACATTCAGGACACGCATAAGATTATAACAATAGTTGTTATACGCAAATTACCGAACAGTGAATCTTCAATAATATTAAGTTATAATAGGTCAGTCTTCAACAATAATAATTTTTGGAAACTTTAATATGTTAGAACTATACTGCGTTACATATGCGCACTCACAGCTGCAAGCAAGCAGTCGCAAGCAAGTTCAATATCAAGCAGTGTATTATCTCGTTTATTCAATAATGTTAAGTGTATTTTAGGTATAAGATTTGATTCAATCCATATTTGGTCGGATTCTCAAGTGGTACTTTACTGGCTGTCATCGCTTTCTAATCGATGGAAGGTATTCGTCGCAAATAGAGTTTGCGAACTTCAAGAGCTAACTAAGGAATGCTTATGGAAGCAGATTCCTACAAGGGATAACCCCGCAGACATCCCGTCACGTGCTTGCATGCCGGATGCATTAACCTCGTCACCACTCTGGTGGAATGGTCTGTCTTTTCTGAAGGAAGAGGAGAACGCCTGGCCATCCAATCCGCCTATCATTTCTATGATTCCGCCAGATTCGCTCAAGGAAGAGAAGAAGTCTAGCAAAACTAATGTGTTTTCAGTTGCTCTTTAAACTACAGAACTTTCGAAACCATTTGCTTCATTCACACGAACATTAAACATATTTTCATATTGTCATCGCTTCATTTATAACTTGAAAAATAAAAATTATCGTATATTGTCAGATCTTTCTTCGGAAGAAATCTATTCCAAGTTGGAAATACCTGTCCCTCATGGTGGGCGGCATATATCTGATCCTACTTCACTTACTCCTGGACATTTTTTAATTTTCGCTCCTATAACTTCCTTACCTGACCCTGATTTCTCAGGCATTAACGTAATTGTTTTATGTAATACTCTTTATTTGTATATTAAGTTTCATTTCGTGTACTGTATCACGAAATTATAATTAAGGTAATTATAACTGGTAGGCGGTGTGTTCCGTTCCACGTCGAGCCGTTCGGTCCTGCCATCTAGTGGATGCTAGCGCTAAACGGAAAGTGAAGATCTTACTACTATTCTTCGATAGGATCCCGCCCAGTGCGGTCGTATTATTCAAACAATTAATGTTAGTTATATTTTACGTAAGAATCCCGCGCAGTGCGGTCGTGTTTTCAGTCCAAGGGGACTCTCATAGTTTCTTGATAATGTTCAAGTTCAATTATGACTAAAGTGTCATATATTCTTAAGTTTAATGTAACTATTGTAATTCAATCAAAATGTTAAGGGTGACAAGAAATTAAATATAAAGATTCAAGAAGGACATAGCGTTGCTTCATTTCATCATCAAAAATACAGCCCACACTAGCTCTAAAATATACCACCTATTATTTCATTTAAAATACTTATCGGTGGGCCATTCCTTCTTGATGAGACTTTTTTGGGCATTTACTTACTCAGGATGCACTTTGCAAAAAAAATTAATAATTAACTTCCTTGGAATTACAAATTAAACCCACTCTTCATTCTCTCTCTCTCTCTCTCTCTCTCTCTCTATCTATCTCTCTCTCTTTCTCTTAAAACTAAGTTTTATTTACAAAAGCAGGTTCCATTTTGGAAAAATAATCAAGAGAAAGTAATAGCAAATAAAATTATATTGAATTTTATTTTTACTTCAATCGGAGATTCCTTCTCAATTCTTACAAGGATAATTTATTTTCCTTTACACGCTATGAGTTAATTTCAATATAAGATTTCAAGGGGACAAGAATTAAAAAAAATTAAATTGAACTATTTTCGTATAAAAGATGTTTTAGAATTTTGGCTTATTAGCTTTATTAACCTCCCGGGTAAAATTATTTGGTGCTCGGAGTTAAACTGGGTAGTTCAACCTGTCCTTTACTAATTATTTGTATAAATTAATTTTATTTATTAAATACATACAATAATTAAAGAAATCGGGAAATACGTAAGAAACAAACGATATGTTTGTATGACAATAACAACTCCGTGGGATTAAACGCAAATGTGTTCAAACCGTCTAACATTTGTGTTTTGGAGTCCTACATATATCAATTTCAAAACAACCTCAAATCCAGTTAATGCAACAGAATAGATTGTTACTCCGCCCCATACTGTTCATATACGGGTAAATATGTTTAGCCTAAGTTATGAAGTTATGAGTATGTAGTTTCGCTCATAAGTTTGTGTGCATGTGTGTAAGTGTGCGAGTAATCTGAATGAAGTTACATGATAGCCACCCTTTCCGTATAAGTCCGTAGTATATCCGCACACATACGTATTCGCATACATCCTATTATGCTACTGTTAGAAACATGCGAATGAATAAATGCAACGGTATATGTGCGTGCTGGTGGAAACACATACTAAATGAATTTGCTTCCCTTTTTGGAAACGATTCGGCCTCCGTAAATAAAGTGACTGACTTGAGTTGTAATCGTTTAATTTTTAGATTTATAATTAAATATATACAAAACAACAAATTAAATGACCGGAACATGATTCTGAACGACACAGGCGAATTTATAAACAAACTGAATTTAAAATAAATTAAACAGATGTTCTGTTGTACATTGTAATTTAACCGACGGGGCGAAAAATACACACGCAACGCAGATTCGGAGGGAAAGGGGCACCGGGCAAACACTCAATCTAAACTCCCGACGATTTATATTCATGCATCGATCCCATTACTGAATAAATTTTCGGATGAAAAGTTTTAATTCTTATCACCCCTTCAAACACTTAAAAAATGAGAAATTACTTCAAGCAAAATATTTTAAACTGAATGTCACACATTTTTAGACGGACAAATGGAAATATATTATTTTCACTTGGAATTTATTAAAATACTAGCTTTCTAGCATATGCTTTAAACAAACATACAAGAAATGTAGGGGTCGCTGAAATTTAATAAACTTAAACCGATTTTTAATTTCATTATTTTAGCAGATAGGCGCATAGTTTCATTTAATCGTTCTCAATTGAAATAAAAACCATTGCGACCGACGCTTGTAAATAATTCTAGCTCAAGATCTACAATATTTGAATGTCATAACGATTCTAAAAACGTTATAATATAAATTTCTCAAAATCGGTTCCAATATTTTAATGAAATCTTTACTTTTTTTTTAATTTACTTTAACCATTTACTTTGACCAGTTTCTCAGCATTATCGCCACCAGCAGTAAGTCATTTGTTAAACTAAATTTCGTAGCTTTAAAATAATCTCATCAAATGTTTCTACCGCTAGTCCAGTTAACAACCGGTTCTTCCGATTAGGCATGACTCGCAGATCTCTTACAGGCTAAAAATTACAACCTTTGAACATCCCAACCCCGTAGGGAATGACACCCGCCTACTGACGTTCCGGTCACCCCCCCCCCCCAACAACCTCAACATAGCACTGTTCGGCTTTAACGGGAGTCGTTTAACGCCCTCTGACTTTTTACATCTCATAGTAATAGCCTGGCCTCGTTGGATTGCCACCGATGTAAATGCCTCGGTAGACATTTGCATCGGTGATTTATTAACTCAGCTTTTACCATCGCTGCAGGCCTCGTCCGGACATCTTCAATGTCCTACAGTATCCATCTGAACTAACTAACCGAGTAGCAGGAAGCCCGCGCCTAGTTGTACTTATTACGAGCCGATTTCGTGAAACAACCTTTGTACAGCGTAATGTGTAGCAAATAAGTGAAAACGACCAATCTCCCAATCTTTCAAACAAACTATGATTTAATTCCCAGCTCTAGAATTTCACACCACCAGACCTCGCGTAACAACTTCCAATGTCCTTAGTCAGTCATCCAAGCCAACATTTTTGGTTAGTATAACTCAACTTCCAGTTTCAGAGCAAACGTTAATTCAAAATCCAAAATAGTGGCCAATGATTTTTTTTGTTAATTTATCATAAAGAACGTTTTTATAAAGTACTTTATCAAATCGTCGGTGATGACAGAGGGTTGTCGTGCTCTTCGGTTTTCCGAAAGATTGAACATTTTCGTACCCTTTCCCATTAATACTACTTAATTTTTTCGAGAATCAAATAAAAGCTTATATTGCTTTTCAAATTTCACAATAAACCGCAACGATGATTATGTTATTAATTTTGAATCTTTACAATTCACAAGTAAGAGACCGTAGAGAAACGAAGGACCGAACACCTAAATCTTAAAGAATAAGATATAACTAATTATTCAAAATATTATTGTATCGGAATTGCTATGCAAGATTTGACACGGACTCTGCTTAAGCATTCCTGTTTATCTAAATATGAGATTATCTGAATAAATTACCCCTAAAACCATCTAAAACGTTTAAGCAAAGTAATGGTGAAAGTACAATGAATTCAAGCCTAGCGGTTCTTGAGTATAAGTGAACATTTTTATAAACAAAATACACACAAAAAAATTTTTATTTATATACATAGAATAATCTACTAAAATTGTTTTTGCAATTAATTCATCTCATAAGCTCAATGTTTGTGCGAGAACGTATGAAATACATACGTTTAGGGCAAAAATTACAAAACCTGACTGAGATATTATTGTAAAATCTTGCAGACTGAAGACGACAACGCTGTCTATTCACTAAGGGAATCGGAAAATTAATATTATATAATTCATTTATATGAATTAAGAGACGAATTATATTTTTAATGAAAATGAAATATTGTTCTAGAAAAGAGTTCATAAATTAATTTTATTTTTATATAGATAAAATTAATTTATTTGAACATTTAAAAATATTTCTTTAGGTACTTGGAAATCTCTTATGTCTTTTTTAAGTGAGCATTTTAAAGAAAGCAGCTCTTTTATTTGTAACCCTACAATTTGAATATTCTCGTACTTCTACATCTCTTTTCTATTTTCAAAATATTAATTTTATTACAAAAGATTGGTTCATATAATCAAGTGCCATTTAAAATACTGCTTCAAAGGGACTTCATTTTAATAGATTTTTAAGTTTTTACTAAAAAAATCTACCCAAGAAGAAGAACTTAATATTAAAAAAAAAAATAAAAATAAACTAATTGTTCCAATATGGGTAAAATTTCAAAGAAATTTATACAAACTCTATGGAATTTATAAATGTTTGGATCGGTCAAATCCAGTTTTTCTTTTGAAAATCTTTCAGGAAATCTAATTTTTGTCGATCCCCAAGATTTTAAAATATAGAAACTGCTGGTGTCTAAAAATCAAAATATAAGAAAGTATATGTCAAAAAAAAAACCTTCATTATTTAGCTTAAGATTCATATTTATTTCAGGGATACATTCATGCGACTTAATAAAAAATGAGACGTAAAGAAAGAAAATTAATTTATCATAAAAAATTTTAAACTATACAGCCGAAGTACAAGCTAGTACATCTCCTCCGAACTAAATTCATTTTTGAAATACATCCTCCTCATAACTTATGTACGATTCGTTAAGTGATTAATATCGAGTAACTATTCCAAATCTTTTTGTTATAGGTAAAATTCTTACATCACTAAACATCACATACTCACGGGTGACCGCGAAGCATACCGCTTTTCATATCACGAATATATATGAAACTGGAAAACTGAGCCTTTAAAAAATTAAAATCGTTATTCATTAGTTTTAAACAATTTTTGAATTGCAATCGACCTCGAAGAAAGATTAGTCCACGTCAAATACCAGTAAATGGTTTTGGTTTGCTTGGCATTTCTCCCGCCACCACCCCATTCAGTCGGCCTAAAGCATGAGACCAAATGTCTGTGCCACAAACGGCTACTGAGCCTCGAAACAGTTTAGCGATCAGTGTCCTAAATAGCTCCTAGAACGTACCTAACAGAGTGAGGGGACTAAGCGCGGTGCCATACACCACTGGCTTACGTGTCCGAACCGCTCACTTGTCATATATTTACTAAAATGGGTAGGCATAAAAGGCAATAAATGGGTATATTTACTAAAATTTACTTTCTTAAGACAGCAATTCGCTGCCATGTCTTTTTTTTTTTTTTTTTTTGTCTTCAGTCATTTGACTGGTTTGATGCAGCTCTCCAAGATTCCCTATCTAGTGCTAGTCGTTTCATTTCAGTATACCCTCTACATCCTACATCCCCAACAATTTGTTTTACATACTCCAAACGTGGCCTGCCTACACAATTTTTCCCTTCTACCTGTCCTTCCAATATTAAAGCGACTATTCCAGGATGCCTTAGTATGTGGCCTATAAGTCTGTCTCTTCTTTTAACTATATTTTTCCAAATGCTTCTTTCTTCATCTATTTGCCGCAACACCATTATCATCATCTGTCACTTTATCCACCCGTCTGATTTTTAACATTCTCCTATAGCACCGCATTTCAAAAGCTTCTAATCTTTTCTTCTCAGATACTCCGATTGTCCAAGTTTCACTTCCATATAAAGCGACACTCCAAACATACACTTTCAAAAATCTTTTCCTGACATTTAAATTAATTTTTGATGTAAACAAATTATATTTCTTACTGAAGGCTCGTTTAGCTTGTGCTATTCAGCATTTTATATCGCTCCTGCTTCGTCCATCTTTAGTAATTCTACTTCCCAAATAACAAAATTGTTCTACCTCCATAATCTCTTCTCCTCCTATTTTCACATTCAGTGGTCCATCTTTGTTATTTCTACTACATTTCATTACTTTTGTTTTGTTCTTGTTTATTTTCATGCGATAGTTCTTGCGTAGGAGTTCATCTATGCCGTTCATTGTTTCTTCTAAATCCTTTTTACTCTCGGCTAGAATTACTATATCATCGGCAAATCGTAGCATCTTTATCTTTTCACCTTGTACTGTTACTCCGAATCTAAATTGTTCTTTAACATCAATAACTGCTAGTTCCATGTAAAGATTAAAAAGTAACGGAGATAGGGAACATCCTTATCGGACTCCTTTTCTTATTAGGGCTTCTTTCTTATGTTCTTCAATTGTTATTGTTGCTGTTTGGTTCCTGTACATGTTGGCAATTGTTCTTCTATCTCTGTATTTGCCCCTAATTTTTTTAAAATGCTGAACATTTTATTCATGCCATGTCTACGTTGCTAAATGCCAGCAAGTAACTGTCCACCATATTAAGGAGTTTGGAGCCCTAATTGGCTGGCGGTCAGCCATATATCTCATGGTTAACTTCCCATAGCAGCGCGTTAGGAGTCTTTCCCTTAAGTAAATAACTGACGTCGGTTGAGCATACCAACCGCATTAAGGAATTCCCACACCGTCTGACAATTACGCTCTCGCCACATTGACTCGCCGCTTGTGAGTGTCCAATTTTCACGCTGACCTCTAAGTTCCATGGAGGCCTGGTCTCTGCCCCCCTCCACACAAGACCAGGACAGTCAAACATCAGCTGTTCATTTGACTGGACCCCCACAGATGCACAGCTCATCAGCCGCCAGGCAGAAGCGAACAGATATTGGTTCAAATTAACCGTGTTGGTGAGCACTTGGGCACTTGTTGCCCTTAAAAACGAACTCGAGGCATACCATTCCCCCAGATCCCGTATAAACTTGTAGAGGGGATCTTCCTTAGTCGTGATGTCTTATTCCAGCATCCATGCGTCCATCGCGAGGCTGTGCAGCCTCTTCCGTAGGAAGGACGTGGGCAAATGAACGAAATTTAGATACAGTGCACTGAGATCACCGTTCCGTTCAGGTACGGGTCCGGCCAAAAATTCCAAGTACCTCATCTTCCCTGCCGCCACTGGTGGTGGTGAATTATCACGAAATAAAAGGAGACAGTCATCGGCGAAATCCTGAGCCATGACCCGTTCTCGGAATTTCAAACCCAGAAACCCGACAAATACCAGGTTCCACAGCAGGGGACCGAGAACGGAACCTTGCGGGCTTCCCCTGGTGACGGAGTTTTCCACAGCTACATGAACATCTTTAAACATAGCCGTACGATTAAACTAACGGTCACGCACTACGGCCTGCAAGGCCACGGGAACATTGCGGCGTTCCAACACATAGAGGACAGAACTCCAACACAAGAAAGGAAATGCTGCCTCTATGTCTATAAAAATTGCCAAAATATATTACAGTCAGCCCTTTCCACCTCGGCAAGAGCATTTATGGCTTTCGTAAAGCCATACTGACCTCGATTTAAAAAACAGTTCACCTCAATCCTTTCCCAGAGCAGTTCCGCAACAGCATTTCAAGCAACTTGCCCGGTAATCGGCAAGAGGCTGATGGGCCGATAACTGCCGCCCTCACTAAGATCCTTTTCTAGTTTTAAGAGCACCCTCACCAAAGCCACATTCAAACAAGTCGGAAGCAGCCCCAGCTACGGCACCCAGTGAAAATCCGGCCACGTGGCTCTCTTATGACAGGCAGCAGATGGTAGAATATATCCCGGTCAAGTTGGTCAATCCCTGGTGTCTTTTTCAGTCCCATTCGAAAAACCACTCGGTCTATACCTACGGGATTCATAGCCCTACGTCAGGGAAGGGCGTAGCCCCGTCCCAACGCCTACTTCTATTTCAATCTCCGGAGCATCTGGAACAGACTATTCCGGAACGTCAGGTAAGTCGTCACAGATGTTAAAGTGTGGTAACCCACACTATAACATCACCATGACCACTGTGACCACAAAGCCGCATTGAACATTGGACAGCACGGTTAAAAGCTTTGGCCGGTAACAAGATTTTGCCAGCTGCCAGGGGCTGCACTGCAACTCGTGCATGGAATCTTGTCGTAACTTGAATCTGGCTTCCTTAATGGCATGAATATACTCATTACGGGCGCGCCGGTAGATCTGCAGACGCTCAGCGCGCACGTCATCAACGATAATCCCCGTTAGCGGGCAACGTTGGTATCTTCTCCTAGCGGACTTAATTATTGCAGGAAGCACGCTAAGGCCAGAGGACCACCACTATTTCCCGGGTTTCCCCCTGCGTTTAATAGGCGGCTCCCCGGAAACTGCTCCAGGCACACTCCGATCAGCGGACTGGCCACTACCTAAGGGTCTGTCCATTGGCCGAGGCTGCTGTATCACCCTAATACATCCAGTCTTGAAGCCTGGCCGAATTGTTCAGTCATAAATTCCACCTCCTCTCTGTGTTCTATGCACCATTTCAACTCCTGCAAGGCAGCCGTGAGCTTGCGCCGCAGCCTGTGCTGATCCAGGCCCCTTAGGTTATAGCGTCCTGAATGTGAAGCTCTTCGACCGCCTCATAAGTTAATCGTAAAGGTAAACGATCTCATAAGTTATAAGCCTATTATCGCTCACAATGACTACAGGGCAGACAGCCAACTACTTGTACATCAAGGCAAGTCTCCCGTCACCGAATTGACATCGATGTAACTTTCCCCCAGTCTGTAAGAGAATGTTGGCGGTTGTTCTGCATCATTAATCAAATCGAGGTTCCTGGCTTCACGAACTGTTCAAGACCAGCGTCTCTGGGGTCAGTGAGAGGTGAACCCCAGGTGGGAGACTTGCCATTAGCATCCAGAGCAACCAGCACTCTGTTGCCCGGGAGACCGTCCATAATCCTGCCCAAATTCGCTAGCAAATCATCGATACTCCATCCAAGGTGGAAGTATCCCGACACTAGTATGACATCGAGCGTACCCCTCGTGACTCGCAAAACGGTGAGTTGTTCATCCGACCATTACGGCATCCAAAAGACAGCCAATGAATCTAAGCCAACCACGACCCTGGAGAGCGGCCGTCCCCCACGGGAAAGGATAATTCCATCTCGTGGAAGCCGACCACCCTACACCCGACCGCGTACAGCTCCTGGACAAAAGGAATCTGATGTTTTACACCTGAAGGAACATCATGGCTTCACTGGTGGCCGCCCGGGCATGATGCAAATTCAACTTCCGCAGACGCAAGCGTTCAACATGGTAGAGTCTGTACTCAAAGGATTCTCCCAATACAGGTACCAGCATAATCTGTGTTTTTACAGCTCTCGCTCGTGCAATATCATACGCCTTGCACTACCTACCCCCGACCTGTTGTCCAGCATCGCTGCCTTTCACTAAGTTACCGGCGGTGCAATTGGCAGGCTCATAGTTGTCAGGGCAATTGGCTACCCTGTGCTCTAGACGAACACAGAGACCACACATATCCGTCTGCGCTTTCCAGCGGAGAGGTGACGAAAGCCCTGACACTTGTAGCACCGGGCGACCTCTATATGGTCGACGATCATATATGAGGTCCATCCGAAAAACAAACCACCACCGGCCATCAAGACCTGCCGGATCTTTAGCGAGGTTTCCAACACCTAGTGACTCTTTTCCTCTTCCTTCCTCCTCTAACCACCTTCGTTTCCCGAAAGAAATTCTTGACGGATAAATCCAAAGTAGGATTTTGGCCGTGCACGACCCTGAGGATTTCGGGCTCCACCACTCTTGTCGCACTTAGCATATCGTATACCAATACCTGCGGCCTCCAATCGGCCACCAACTGAGCCTTCAGCCCGTTCTTTGTCAGAACGTCGGCCTCCAGCAGCTGCTTTGCCTGCCGCTAACTTATGACTTCCAAGATGACACCGTGGTCTTTTGTTTTAGTAACCCGGCAGACTTCGATATTTTCCATCCGCGGGTCCAGGACCTTCTTCAGGGTTAGCTCGGTCGCTAAAGGTGAAGCCTCCGAACCAGGTTTTAGCGGAACCACCTTAATGGTAGCCCACTTAATTTTAGCCGCCGGCGCCAGAATTGGCAGCGGTGGACTAATCCTCATGTGCCAAGTGGGCAGCCACTGCGGCGAAGGAGACAGCTTTTTAACCTTCTCCTCTACCCGTTTTATAGACTTGTGGAGTTCACCCAGAGCTTCACCCATCACCGGCTTGAAGCCCCTGACTCCCTCCACAACCTGGTCCACCTCGCCGGACAGTCGTAAAACGACCGAATCCAAGGCAAGGTTGGCACATTGGGGTCCCTCACATTTTAATTCCAGACCCGAGATCAGCAATGCATATTGACACAAATAGGAGTCGACATGCTTCCGATTCTCCAAGGACACTTTCGACTCGTTTTTGAGAAGATTTTGGCCCACTCCTACCCCATCACCTCGATTCGTGCTAAACCTTTGCACCCCAAGTTCACCTGCTTCTCAGCAGGATTATCTCCCAAGACCTCCCGCCATGGGCCGATCACAACACCGCCATCCTCCACTTCCCTTGACTTCGTGGGGAGCCGCCCTTCGGGCTTGGCTCGCTTCTCCTTGCCGTGCAATACTTGTGCGGTTCCGGTCGTAGCCTTTCCCGTACAACTCGTGAGAGAAATTTCGGCTTGATTTTTTGTACTATCCGCTTCACGAGGGCACAGCACCTTCCCTGTTGAAACCTCCGAGACCTCCTTTGCAAAGGACCGGAGCTTCTGCGGGGACCTACCGATTGACTTTCTCGGCTGGAAGGGGTCAACGGCCACCAAGTCCGTGGCAAAACCAACCATGTCCTCCAAGGAATCTCCCCCGGATTGCTCCATCGTAGTTTAACCAATAACACCGTCTGGGACGCCAGGCACTACGTCCATAGCCTGAAAAAACTAACCCCTAACTCAAGGCAAGGTGAGCGTTTAACAATTTCTTTTCCGAGCGCAAGGCCACCAGTTCTCACGTAACCCCACTCGAAACGTCAAAATCTATAAGCTCCTAAGTCATATCACCGGCGAGGTCGGAGCAAAATCGCTTCCCGAACCTGCCAGAGGATCCAGAAGGTTTATTGGCCTCAGAAACTACGAATTGGGGACACCGACACACAAAGAAAAACGTCCTTATTTTACCGATGTTGGCCCTCCTGCAACACACTACGCCACTGTTCCGTGAAACACTTCGCAGCAACGTAGGCTGACTAACTGCCACCGATCGTTATACAGCCCCGACGACGTGTACGTAGAACATTCTCCTTGCAGAAAATCGCTACCGGTAATGCAAATTGCAAGTTTACAGTACTTTCCCAGAAGCTGAGGAGCGATAAATGGTTTATTCACAAGAACTAATCGATTGATTCGTATGGTATTCGGTAATTCACTTGAAATACAGTGCAGGTTTCAAGATTTGCCACCTTAAGCAGCAATAGCTGCTAATGGTTGTACATCTGGCTTGTGATTATCAGGCAAGGATGTTCTGAAAAGTAAAATTAAACCGCAGAATGATGGCCGGAGATGGTATAGAGAAACCCTTAACGTTCTAATATAATTATTTCGGCCAGAAATTGAATTATCCACCACCGGTTCAGGATATCTAGATGTCTAGTGTTAATCATAAGTTCCATTTCAACACACAGCCTCAAGAATAATTATTTTTTGGTCGTTACAATATTTCCACCGGTAATAGTTATACGTTAATTACTCAGCCTTTATACAACCTGCAGTACATAATTTCTGTGTTTATGGGTTAGGTCTACTCCTTTCATGAATCTAGAGATTTTTATATCCGGTTTTGCCCGATAGTAACTTCAAACAACGTAGGCGTAAGACAGGCCTTCACGCGACCGCCTCTATCATACCGAGGATATCCTGACCCTCCACCCCCACCAATCATCGATTGGTATGATCACCGACCGCTAATAAATATCAATAGCATGCAAAAATTGAACCCGATATTAATTAACGGCAACCGGTCTATTTAGTTTGGTTTCAGCCATCGCCAACATATTTTTCTTTATATATTTTAACTTTCAGTATTGTGCCTGAGATATTTCAGGTATTGTGGAAACATCAGATCGAAACGAACAAAATTTTCCGTCTTATTCAGAGCATTCCCAATAAATTATTTCAAATTTTGTATTTTTTGTTGTTGAAAACATGAAATTGTAATATCATTTTTTTTATTTTTCACCGCGTCCGTTAAAATGAGTCTGATCACAATTTTTTTCATAATCTATAACGATTAACAATAAAGCCTGCGTGCTGCCCGAGTTTGACGCTAAACGCACGTGCAGTACCTACCCTATTTTGTTCATTCCATTGAATTTCACGCGTATTGTTATGTCAGTTATCAAAAATAAAAATTCCACTCTACAGGAAGCGTTAAATATATTGCGCAAATTATTATCCTTTATGTATGAACGTAGATATATAAAGGATGCTATTACGGAAATATGCGTTAGTATTTAATGAATATTAGTCATCGTTGAAATAAAAATTCGTATAGGGTTTATAAAGACAGTGACGCTAGCATTTATCAGCTGGCGACGGTTGCTGGTCTAACGAACGATATCCCTTAGCCTGTTAGTCAGGGGGATATCCTCTTCGGGTTTTGTTACTTTTAACTTCCTCCGAATAATTTTTTTATGTAGAATTGCATCGAACAAAATGGACTCCTTCTTTATCCCGGATATATCCCACTTTGTACTCATCGTTTGTCCATATACTTTCCTACTTGTCCGTGGATCAATAATGAAACCAGGCTTCTGATATTCACCCCTACAATCCCTAAAATGTAAATGAAGTATCGGCATAGTAGGGTGATCAAAATAGCCTATAAATTAGAGTTTTCATAAAATAAATATATATATATATATATATATATATATATATATATATATATAAAATATATTTTTTCCTTTAAAAAGAAATTGTACATCTCATTCAGTGATGCATGTTTCTTTTCAAAGTAATTTTCAATAAAAAATCAAAAAAATATAAAATCAATACGGCGTGGTGGTTTTCGTGAAGTAACTTAGCTTATTAGAATTATTTAATATCGACAAAAAAAAATCAGATATCCTCAAGCTTTTGCTGTACCTATTTTCCATATTTCTAAAATCCTAATTCTGTAGCATATCTTTAATAAATAGAATAAAAGTATGTAATTTAAAACTAATAATATTAGTCCATTTTTTCATTAAAAGATTGAATATAATTTTTGACGGAAAAAATGTTTTTCTTTAATTCCAGACTTCATAAATTTATCTGTTTATATGATTTTAAATAAGCAATTTTGGAATAAGCATGCGCATTCAATTTTTCCATAATTTTATATTTCCAAGGAATAGATATTCCAAGGAATAGTATCTTCTCTTGATGAGTATCCTTACCCGTAACAAAAAAAAGCATTACTGATATTCCGTATTCCAATTACGCGTATTCCGATTGAAATATATATTGTAACAAATTGCTGTTCCTTCAGACACTAAAATGCCACATGAGAGAAGGCTCAGATTTCCTTAAAAAAATCGGCACGACGGAAGGCGAAGGTAGATTTCACCGGTGCTAAGAAGGGGATAAAAAATATTTCCACGTTAAAGTTAAGAAAAACTTCAAATTTACTGAATACAAAGGTTGCATGTAAAAAAAAAAGTTTCACATGTTTAGCATAAGACAAGCTCCATCTTCTTACAACTCCAGCTTGGTCATCCCTTGCCGTAATGGTTGGTCACATCAAAAATTGTTACAGTTAAAAGTTTTACGTATTGTTTTCAGGACTAATTACCACTTTAAACCGATTCGATACTGTGCTTATTAAGGGAGGTATGATTTTTTTGTCTTCGAATCCCCATATTTTCCACCCCCTGGGCCAATGGTTGATGATATCAAAAAAATTTCCGAATATATGTTTTAGGCCCTTATTCAAACACCAGTAGGAACTTTAAACGAATTCGATATTTTACTTAATAATTTTGTTTTTTTTTTTTTTCAATAAAGCCACCTCATTTCCACCCCCATTGTCCAAGTTTACCCATTAACAAACTCGACCGAGATTTTGGGTCGTTATATTTTATGTATCAATTTGAAAGTGATTGGCGCAAAATTACGACAGTTATCGTGTCCACAATAAAGTGAATAAACGTTTGAACTAATGGTGATTTTGGGATCTGGGGGATGTTAAACCGGAAGATATGTAAAACTTCTCCGGAAGTCGAATCATGGTATCCATTACAATAGGTAGCTTTCTTATAAAATCTACTAAAACCCCTTGCTCATTCCCACAGTCGTGTAGGGTGTGGAAATGTCCAATCAAACTTTATGATCTATTCAACCGTATCTTACGGAGACTGAAATTAATATCATGTAAAATCTCCAACTAATATGGTTTTATTTATTAATTACAACTTCGGATATTTTATTTAATATCCTCTACGTACTTATTTTAAATTGTTGTTATATAGTTCTGGAAATCATATGATTCCGGCTCAACTTCACAAACAAGACATCCTTTGAATATATTATTGGGACAGATTATTTATTTCTTACATCGCTAATTTGCGAAATAAAAACTTGTTTGGTGAACATAGTCGTACAAATTTTTTCACATAACCCTACTCGTTTAATATATTTTTACCAGATATTTATTAACAATTTTCTGAATTTATAAGTTCTCATTGTAAAGCGTATTAGTTTATGATGAGCACCCCACAGAAAAAAATCCGTGAAAAAAATAATATCGTAAAAATCTGATATTTAATCGATTGCTCTTTATTCTAGCAGTTTACCAGCCCATATTCTAGTAAAAGTTTATCGATTGTTTTATGATATAATAGATATTTGTAAGTTTATGATCAACTATTAACAGCGATATACTGCTGTAGTATACTGCACCTCTACTTGCAACATCTTCTCGAGGAAAAAAGTGGGATAATCTTTGAAGAGACTTATTTATGACGAACAGATAGTAATTTCTGCGGTATTCAAAATATTTTCATGTAAAAGCAGAATTAAATTATTTTCGTTATAAATAAAATATTTTAATATACGATCATTTATTTGAAGGAAAATTAAATTTAAATCATATATTTTGCTGAGATGTATTTGTACTACCATAACTATTCAAAAAAATAAAATATTACTCAAATGTTTTATGAAAACACTAGTACATATTGTGTCTATTTGTTTACTATCAGTAGAAACATTAATAATGTTTTTGTAGTTTATATAAAATTTATAATAGCGTATCAATTGTACCATTCCCTTCTCTCTTACATCTTTCTCAGTTATTTTGAAGTTAAAACCGATCACAAAAATTCGTAATACGGTATAAAATCTTCGGTAGTATTTTAATTTTAACCTTCGGCTACTTTTTTATTCATTTTTGCAGTTTAATTTTAATGTTAAAACTTTTTCTAAAAAGTGTAGAACAACTAAAGAAAATTCCTTACAGAAGAAAGTACAAACATTTGTTCTAATTTTTTTACCCGATTCGAATTTATTTATTTAATTTTATTTAATTTGAATTTATTTATTTTAATTCGAATTTATTTATCCCATCTCGTATTGTCTATTTGTACGCGATGTCAGCATCTCGTTATTCTGTGAATAAAAATTAATGTGCCTGCACATCAATGTTCCGTTACGGGTGACACTGGTATTTGAATTAAACGTTGTCCTGCTTTACTGTAAACTAGCAGTATTAGTGCAGAAAAGTGCTAGTCTTGTGTTCGAATGGTCTTCCGTTCCAAACTCAGCGAATACGTAAAAGAAAACAACAACAATTCTTAAATATACATAAAAAAAGTGTGGAACGCATACCAGAAAGACCCAAAATACAAAGGCAAAATCTGCATATTAATAATTTTTTTTTAAAATTAATACTGACAAAACGACTAAATATGCTGCTACCGAGTGTAGGTAACTCTTCTCTTAAATACAACAAATATTTTTTTTAACTTTAAATTGCTTAAATTTTATTTAAAAAATATATCAAATATTAATATATATGTATATATATATATATTAATTTTATGACATAATTATAAGGGTACTTACAAGTCCATCGATGCGTTAAAAATAAATCTATAGTTACGACCATGACATAGTAAAACTCCGATGAAAAATTAATATATTCCTTGACAAGAATATTAATGGAAGATAGTCGGGGAAGCGTATCGTTCGAGTTAAAAGTCACTGCAAAAGGAATCGGGAAGTCGACATCGCGCATATATGTGCAACCGCTAAGTGTGGCCGACGTTCAATCGAAAAAGCCGGAAGAGTCGAACGAAACGGCTCGTATTGTCGAAACGGGTGCCACGTGCAGAAGGATATTCGAAACGGAATTCGGTAAGTCGGAACGCGTGCTGCAATCCATGAACGACCCTTTTTTGGTCACCCTCTATGGCTGTACAGTACTTTGACCCCCGATGGTGCAAATAAATCTTTGCATGTAACTATTACTGTTCTTGCTGATAAACTATTATTATTACTACCACGACTACTACTACTACTATTATTATTGTAATTGTAATTATTAGTCTAACGTATTTGTCAAGGATCCACTGGGTAAATCATTTTCATTTACGCCGAGTTCGTGAATCGGTAATGAATAATTTTGGTTAGCATGTCATATTAAATCCAATGTAAAAAAGCACAAAAAAACAAACAATATATATGATGATAAAATATGCAAACTTAGTCATTATGTGCATGAGACATATAGCGAGAGAGAGAGAGTGAGGGAGAGGGGGGATAAAAAAAAAATATATATATATTTTTGTTTTACTGATGTCAGTTGTTGCTCAATAACTCTTCCTCCTCAGTCACTCTCTGAGGAGGGAGATACTTTTTTTTTGTGCAGTATACGTATGAACCTGAGACTTAATAACTCCATGTGTTAAGTACAAAAGGTAGACTGTGATCTTCTTACATTTTCAACTAAGAACTGTTTCTTTTAGTTTGCACGATTATACATTATTAAATTTGTCTTAAAAAAGACAAATCTTGAAGGAAAAGTAAAAAGATGTTCCTGTATTTTGTTACTTTTATTTTGTTCAAATTTACGTCCGTGTAAACGCGCAAGCAAAACTCAAAAAATATTCCGTATTAACCGTAATTCTTAAAAACGAACCTTTTCTCCATTATTTCGTCAAATTTTAATATTTTTGAACGAAAAAGTTTCTAATTTTAGAATAATTAAAAAAAAAAACTGATATATCATAAAATTGTAATTTTCGCCTATAATTATCAAGCTTTGTCTTTCTTTTATACGCCTATGGCATATACATCAACACTGTTGCTAAAATGTCATAGAAATGCGAAAGTAGAAATATATTACTAGAAATCTATATCTATTTATTGCAAACCTAAGTCTATATTTACCTATTACTAGAAATATATAATACTTAATATTTTCGTAGAACTATAACCTGATATAGTTTATGCTATTTAAAAAAAACAAATAAAGACCTTTTAAAGGAAATAATCTGCTGTTTTTATGTAAATCTATTCTTTTCACATACCTCCTTTAGATTAGTTTAAAACATCTGATTTGGTAAAGGATATGAAACTTGAGATAAAGATTTGTAACGGCGGTCGGATTAAGATATCTTAATCTAGGTATAGTATTGATTTAATTTTTTTTTAAACTGGAACGGCTTACGTCTGAATCTCTTGTCTAGTTGATCAAATTTGTCCGCATTTTTAGTAGATGTCACTTGTAGATGAACTGCTCAGCTGAACACTTTTTTAAATGGTAATAAATGAAAAATATTTATTTTTTTTTTTAATTTTTAAAGATATATTTTGCACCGATAAATAATTTTAGTGAAAAATTATTTAAGTTCTCAAAAATACGGTCCTTTTCAATCGTACGGTCGTCACTACACTTTTTACATTTGGTGATACAAAATTACTATTACTTGTTAGCACACACATCTCGTAGATAATTATTTCATTCCACAATAGTTCCTTTAGCCATGCCTAACTCTCGTTCGTACCGATTTACGCCGGTCAGAGAAGGAACGACCGTATCGAACGGGAACCTAGAATTAATTGCAAACCGATTATCGATACGCATACTAACTTGTTTTACGGGATGCCCGTTTATTATAACGCAATACAACTTACCATCTTACCACCGTACAAGTCTATCTTTAAAAATGCCTTCGTTTATAAATGCATATCATCGTCGTTTTGAGATTTTTTTTCGTTCGGGAAAATCTCTTTTGGTGTAAGAACGCAAATGCGGTTTCCTCGGTATTTGATAAATGCCTAATTTCACACTGAAATTCAGTATGAAAAGTATGAAATTCAGTATTTCAATATGAAAACGATTACCGTGAAGTTCATTGCTTTCCTCAGATATGATGCTTAAGTAAATGTTAGTAAACAGAACGACCAGCCGGGAAGTGAGAATTCACAACACTGTCGCATTGTTTATCATGGAATAATGATTACTACAAACGATTAAAAATATATATTATCTTCTTTATTCCCGTTCCGATCCTTTTTCTGTGAAATCTAACTAGTTTTCATCATCATCTAATTATACTATTTTCCTTTCATAATATGAAAGAAATAAATTTGAGATGTACAGTGCGGATTTTCACATCTATCTGCTTTTTTTAATTGGTACGATAAAAATACCGCTTTTTAATTTTGATCGATATATTTTTTTTTGTTAAATTGAAATTTGAGTGAATTGGAAAAAAGTTATACTTTTTGTCAAGAAAAGAACGCTCCTGTCTATAAATATTTTATATTAATACTTTAATAAAATTTTAATAAGGAGTAGGAAAGTATATTAACTTTCGTTAAGATAATTCTGGCTGTTCATCCGTGGACAAAAAAATTCAAACTCGATAAAAAAACAGGTAATACGTTTTTCAGTTTTGTATGAAATGAACCATACGAACAATAAAAAAGGTACTTCAGATAATTTATAGTAAATGCTTCATATTTATAAAAAAATAAATGACTTTAATATATGAAATAATTATTTTAGAATGTAGTATGTAAATAATAAGCTGAAATCGTGTGTGTGTGTGTGTGTGTGTGTGTGTGTGTGTGTGCGCGCGCGCAGTATAAGAAACTTTTCTCTTAGATTTATAGAAATAAACTATTATTGCAGAAGTAAGTAATTAGTTATACTTTGTAATGAACATAAAGCGCGTAGTAAACACATTCTAAGAAACGATGATAAACGAACCAATTAAATCGTTACCAGTTAAAGAATAACGATACGTAATTTCAACTGATCAAATCGCACAGTCGTTAATCAATTAGTAATAAGTATTTCATGTTCACAAATTTTACAAATCCTTTTTCTAAAACGAATAAATATCTACCATGTTACTAAATGAATAAATTTATTCACAGGTAAACTGACTGAATTTGATTTGTATATAAATATATCATCGATTATAAAACAGCTCAGAACTCTTTTGGACGAGTAAATTTTTTTAAAATTAGATTCATTACTTAACGAATAATTTTATAATTCAGTTGAAGTATGATCTTCAGATGTGAATTTTAAGTGTACTTTAAAGCACACTATTTTTTAGACTACTTTTAAATATTCTCAGTTTGGCACATGCCTGACGATATGCATTATGTATTTTCAGTTTGACAACAATAAATACTTTTATTAATATTACCCTCGGAAGTCGGAACAATTAATTAGCAATTTTTTTTTCATAGAATATTGAAACGATGTACAATTTGTGACTATTTTGTAATACGATAATTAAATTTATTAATTTGACCGTTGTAATAATTTTTTTGTTCCGAAGAATCTTCATCTTTTCGAAGATCATAAACAATCCGACGAAATCTAATTAAAATTTGTTCAGTCATTCAAAAATTATCGTCGGAAAAGTGTATTTAAACAAATCCGAATTTCTATGACGATCAGGTTAATAACGTCATTATATTCTGTCTCTCAGTATTATTTCGGCGACATTTTTTGGTCCTCTGGATTACTCTTGAGAGGGTAAGAGGGGTGGTTCTTTGTTTGCAAAGACAGCGATTAATTCCTCAACCCATGCTCTTAATAAGTCCTTATTACACCGCAGTTTTGTTGATAGTAACCTAATTCGATAGATGAATCTTTCTCTTACAGCCCCAACTCTGAAATATATTTGTAAGATGAAGCTGAATTTGTTGGTAGATAAGCTCTATTTACAAATAAACTGTTCTTTTCATTATTACGTTATCAGTATTATAAAGTATCTTTATTTTAGTTTACTTTTCTCTTTCGCTGCAGGTTTTTGCGGTCATCCTTATTTTAATCATTGGTGGTTGCATTATATCCGAAAGTGGATTATTATATTATATTAAAGCATCGTTCTTGCAACCAACAGAATGTCGTCGACATGTTAGAATAAATAATCATAAATATCTACCACGGTGACTAAGAATTGGGTTGTAACATTAACGTTATACACAGTTTTTGATTCGATTTAGGTGTATTTGAAAAATATATTTTGTTATTCAGTTGGTTTCAATACCGATGGAAATTATCTTTCGAGGCGTTTGCATCGGTGCCATGCTGATAGAGACCGTACTGATGATTGAAATATGTAATCGGTTATTCAGGATCTAGAAGTTAATCTCCAGTAAAGCCCATCAGGGCTAGGAACGGAAGGGTTGGTGTGGTGACCGAGATCGTCCTAAGGTGGGTGTCTTTCCCTACGGGGTCAGCATGATGATATATAAAAAATACACAATGCTGAACAGTTATCTGTTGCCAAAAATTATGGAGCGGAGTTCAGATCTTTCTTATTTAAGTTGTACAATACCGGCGTATAAGTTTATCTACCAGATTAAACGGAGGATCTAGATTTTTTCAAATCCTGACTACAAACACCGTTAAACAAGGAATATTTTTATATGGATGACAACGGAAATAGGAAGAGTCATTGGCAAGATCCACATTTCTCTGAAATAGGTGGGGGAGAAGAGAAAAAACCTGTCTCCTTCGCCGCGGTAACAGCCGCGCCAGGGCCTCAGCGGTTTAGTTCCCCGTTTCGAGCCGGGCTAAAACCGGAGCGGAACGGCGATCACAAAGCACCGGATCCAAATTTCGTTCAATTGCCCATTTCCCGCTTGCGGAAGCGGCTATGGAGCCTCGCGATGGAGGTATGGCAGCTTGAACGACACACACCACGACTAAACGAAAATCCTTGTATGGGTTATTTACAGGATCTGGGGGGATGGTATGCCTCGAATTCATTTTTGAGGGCAGCGGGTGCCCAAGTGCTCACCAACCATGCAGATTTGAAGCAATATCTGTTTCCGTTTCGCCTAGCGGCTGAAGAGTTGTGTGTCTGCGGGGAGGTCAAGTCGAACGAGCATATCATGTTCGACTGCCCTGCTCTTGGAGGAGCCAGAAACCGGGCCACCCTGGAACTTAGAGGTCGGGGGAAAACTGGCCGCTCATAAACGTCGAGTCAGTGTGGCGAGAGCCGCATTGTCGGACCGTGTGGGAGTTCCTCGATGAGGTTGCGATATTCAACCGTCATCGCTATAGTTTTTTTAATTAATCTGGGTTATACTGATTGTTCAGCGTGTTTCTACTGGAGTGGTTCGCGCCCTGCTGGTTCCGGGTTTGACCGCTAGTTTGGCTAGTACTACACACTCGGCTGCGGGATGTGGTAGCGGCAAGTCGTTACTCTCGAACGATAGGCGTTCGGACATTATGCTTTTATATGTACTTATGTGTTAATTGTATTAAGTGTTTGTAGTATTATTATAATAGATTTTGAGCAATCACGCATTTATTTTATTTATTCTCCCGACGGATGAACCACCCCTTGGGTTTACAGTCCGCTTAATAGATATTTTTTTAGGTTTAAGACTCAACATATGGTCCTCTTATCGGGCAGGATAATTAATATTTTTGTGTGTTATAAGGCCTCATTGACAGTGTTAGAGTGTAAAAATATGAATAGATAAACAGTGACTTTGGGTAACTCGTTATGTTAAAGGTTTCTATAAAAATTCAGTGCTATTAATATGCTAAGGGTGCATTGTCAAGGGCCATGTTAAAAGTTTTTGTTGGTGATTGAAACTTCTGTGTATTATTGGTGAGATTAAACATTTAATTAACGTGCATGAATCTGATTCTACGCATTACATCAGCTTCTCGCCTACGTTATCAACATCGCCGGCCAGCAGTCGCATTCCACATCGCTGAGTCATTGATGATGTCATGCAGCAGTCTGGATTATTATGAAGTGCGTAATATCAGTTTAATCAATTTATTTTGAGAATCACTATCAGTCTTCTTAATTATCCCTTATGTTTATTTTTAATCATTAGCTTATTAACCTATAATTCCTTCTTTATTCATATTGAGACTACATATTCATCATTAGCCGTAATTGATTACGATAATTAGGTCATTGTCAACGTATCATATGCTATATTGCCTACATATTACCGTTATTATTATTAAGCTTCGTTTTTTTTTTATTTGTTTATTTAAGTGCAATTATTATTAAATTGTTAACAATGGATAAGACTAAGAAAGCCGATCTTGTTGAAAACGAGGTATTTACAAGGCTACCATAACACGAGCCCAAACGTTCATCACATACACGATGTTAGCACAAGATTACACCTGCTAATTGATGCGTTCAATAAATTCACTGAGTGTCAGTTAATTTTAGAAACGAAAGACACTGAAGTCGATCATGCCTCACAAATGGTTGAAGTTGAGGAACAGTATATTTCTGTTAAGGCCGCCATGGATAAAATAATTAATTCTTATGATGCCAAAAATGTTAAGCAAGAACCTAACATGGTTAGTCAGTCTCAAATTAATTCACGGCAGTTTATAAACTTGCCAGTCATTTCAGTACCTAATTTTAATGGTGATTTTACGAAGTGGATGCATTTTAGAAATGTTTTTGATAGTTTTAATCATAAAAAATCAAGCTTTATCTAATGTTCAACGTTTACATTATTTAAATTCGTCCTTAACCGATGAAGCTAAGGAACTCATATTAAACATCGCTAACAATTCTTATAATTTTTTGGTTGCCTGGAATTTAATTAGTGATCGTTACAATAATCCCAAATTAATCATTCAAAAACATGTAAACAATATTTTAAATCTTCCTTCTGCCTCGAAGGAATCAGCCGCCAATTTACGTATGTTAATTAACCATGTTAAGAGTAATCATCATGCTATTGAAGCTACAAGGGAAGTTAAGGTGCCACTTCACGAACTATTATTAAGTCAAATGTTATTGCATAAGATAGATATGTATTCAAAAAGGGCATGTTAGCATAAATGTTCTGGAACAAATATTCCGCCTTTGTCAGACCTGTTATCATTTTTAGAAGATAGATGTCGGTCTTTAGATACATTACAATGCAGTGAAGCCAAACAATTTACTCAAAATAATAAGCAACCTAGAAACTGCTCAAGTTACCTACCTTCATTCTATGTTCTCAATCTCATTTTTTGTCAAGGTGTCTCGAAGGGAGAATATAATTCATAAAAATAATTTATGCTTTAACTGTTTACGCTCCAATCACTTTTCTAGTCGATGCAATTCTGCCCAAGGATGCCGCAAATGTGGTTTGCGTCATAATACTCTACTTCATAAGGATAAGTTAGATTTAAATAAAACTCAGACCTTTAATATTTCATCCAATACTGTTGAAGAAAAATCAAACGCAAACTATTGTTCTTTTAAAGAGGCAAGGGCAGACATTTTACTGGCAACTGCCATTGTTGACTTTCGCGATCGCATCGGCCAAATACATAAGTGTAGAGCATTACTTGACAGTGCATCACAATGCAATTTCATCTCAGAGTCGTTAGTTCTTAAACTAAATTTGAAAAGGCATAAGAATAACGTACCCATACATGGTATAAATGACACTAAATCTCAAACCTCTCATTGCGTTGCCGTTAATATTATCAGTAACCACAGCTCTTACGATAGAAAAATAAGCTGCTTAGTTGTACCAAAAATTAGTAGCAATAGCCCGAATGCTAAAATTGACCCTTCTTCTTGGGGTTTACCTTCCAACATCATGCTGGCTGATCTAGCGTTTAATATACCTAGTAGAATTGATCTATTAATTGGTGCTGAACTATATTTTAGTTTATTATTACCAGCAGACAAAATTACTAAACCTGGTCACCTTATTCTTGTCAATACCGAACTTGGCTGGATTTTGTCGGGACCTATTCCAAGATCCGATTATAATGCATCATCCAGCGCACAACAAAATTTTCTGCTTATTGATGGTGGGTTAGATGACCAAATTCGACGCTTTTGGGAGTTGGAAGAGATTCAGCTGTAAACAAATAACAAGAAAAACTTCTGTGAGGATCATTTTTGTCATAATACTACTAGAGATGAAGAAGGACGCTACATAGTTCGTCTTCCGTCAAAGGAAAACATACATGATCTTCGAGAAACACTGGATGGCGCCACAGCTAGATTTCTTCGCCTCGAGAAGCGCTTGAGTCGCGATGAAGGGCTGCGTGAGGAATAGATCCGATTTTTGAAGGAGTATGAGTCAATGGGACGTATGGAGTTAGCTGATTCTCCTACGAGTTCTACTTTGGTTTACTACTTTCCACACCATCCGGTATTCAAGGAAAGCTCGACAACAAATGTCCGAGTTGTTTTTAATGCTTCATTTAAATCTTCTTCTGGATTATCGTTAAATGATACTCTGCACATTGGTCCAACTATTCAGCAGGATATGTGTTCAATCGTTCTCAGGTTTAGAACACACCAAGTATGTTTCACAGCAGACATTGAGAAGATGTATAGGCAAATAAGGGTAAATGTTGCTGACTGTGAATTGCAGCGGATTCTTTGGCGCAGTCATCTAGAAGAACCAATCAAACAATACAAATTAAAAACTGTGACGTATGGTATCACTCCGGCTTCATTTTTGGCAGTTAGAAGTGTACATCAATTAGTTAAGGACGAAGGTCAAGAATTTCCTTTGGGATCACAAGCTCTAGAACGAGATATGTATGTGTATGATTGCATATCAGGTGCTCCCACAATTGAAGATGCAAGTAAAATTCAAAATGAATTGAATTACTCCATAGGGGGGGCTTCCACCTCAGAATGGTGTTCCAAACACCTAGTTTATTGCAAAACGTTCCACAGGGTGACAGGGAAACGCAGCTGCCTTTACAACTAGGTAGTGAAGGAAATGTAAATACATTAGGAATATTATGGCACCCAGCTACCGATAAATTTCAAATTTCCTTTAACATTGCTGCAAGACAGAACTTCACAAAAGGAAACATTCTTTCCTCCATAGCAGCTATATTTGATCCTCTTGGTTTAATTTCTCCAATAACAATTCTATGTAAAATCTTTATGCAACGACTTTGGCAGGAACAACTAAAATGGGATAAGGAGCTCCCGTGTGAAATGCAAGAGGAATAGAAATCTTTGTTTTATAATTTATCAGCTATTACTAATTTACGTGTCGACAGATTTGTACTCTCTAAAGGTTCTCCAAAGACAATACAATCGCACGGATTCTGCGATGCTTCTGAGAAGGCATATGGTGCCTACATTTATTTACGTACCATTGACGTGGAAGGAATAATTACTATTAAATTATTATGTTCAAGGTCCAGAGTAGCCCCTCTTAAAAAGGTTTCGTTGCCACGTTTGGAACTTTGTGGTGCTGTTGTTTTAACTCGTCTGTTTCGTAAGGTTCACTCAATCATCGATATTAACATCAATGAAGTACATTTTTGGTCTGACTCAACTATTGTTCTATCATGGATTTCAGCCCCTTCGCTAGAAAACCTTTGTAGCTAATAGGGTTGCGGAAATTCAAGAAAATTCTGAAAACGCTACTTGGCATCAGTCTCATCCTCAGATAACCCGGCAGATTTGATAACTCGTGGTGTATTTCCTACTCAACTTAAGGACAACAGCCTCTGGTGGAACGACCCAGACTGGCTTTACATCGAACCTCTTCCTATTACTTGAGAATGTTCTGAAGATTTGTCAAGGGATTTTGCTGAACAACGCAAAACTGTGTCGTTACTTCTAACTCAGGAAAATGATTGGAACATTGTAGATAGATTTTCTTCTTTAACCAAATTATTACGAGTGATGGCTTACGTCCATAGATTTGTAAAATCTTGTCGTGGCAAAATCAAGATCAGTGGTCCATTATCGGCTGCAGAACTCAACCATGCCTTAAGTACAGTTATAAAATACGTTCAACGTTCGCATTCTAGTAAGGAATACCAGTCATTAATTGCAAAAAACGAATTGTTGGTTTGGCTAATCTAACTTATGAGGAAATGATTACAATAATCTCACAAATTGCAGCGTGTCTCAATTCCCGTCCTTTATTGCCTTTAAGTGATGACCCAAATGAGTTATCCAATCTCTCTCCTTCTCATTTCCTTATTGGTGATTCTCTTACTGCAATACCTGAGCCTGATATTACAGAAGCGAACCTAAATTCATTATCTCGATGCCAACAAATGCAGTAACTGCAGCAGCACTTCTGGCGAAGATAGTCCAAGGAGTATCTTAATCACCTTCAAATTCGAACCAAGTGGATAAACACTCAATCCAACCTTCTGCCTGGTATGATGGTTGTTATCAAGGAGGACGATATTACACCGCTAATGTGGAAGTTAGGAAGAATCCTGCATATCAACAAGGGTGATGACAATTTGGTGAGAGTAGTGACTGTAAGGACACGAACTGGTGAACTGAAAAGGAATATTAATAAAATTTGTGTTTTGCCTATTTCAGACAATCAGTAAAGAGGACATTATAACTTATTATTTTTCTTTGGCAATATTTTCATGTGGAATTTTCTGTTTTATTACTTTGTACTTTA
Organism: Lycorma delicatula; assembly: GCF_047948215.1. NCBI lineage: Eukaryota > Metazoa > Arthropoda > Insecta > Hemiptera > Fulgoridae > Lycorma > Lycorma delicatula. The sequence goes on from NC_134458.1 coordinate 24,803,149, forward strand.
TGTAGTTAATATTTATGTTTGTAAACCTTTTGTATTTTTTATAAATATCTATAGGAGATATTTAGGTGGGGAGTATATTCAGCGTGTTTCTACTGGAGTGGTTCGCGCCCTGCTGGTTCCGGGTTTGACCGCTAGTTTGGCTAGTACTACTCACTCGGCTGCTGGATGTGGTAGCGGCAAGTCGTTACTGTCGAACGATAGGCGTTCGGACATTATGTTTTTATATGTACTTATGTGTTAATTGTATTAAGTGTTTGTATAAGACTTAACACTGATTCCCATAGCGCCGCTGTGGGAATGTTTTCCTGAGATAATATCTGGCCACCAGCCAGATACAAGCTCCAAGCGCTCTAAATGGTGGACAGGCACTAGCTGGCATACAGCGACCGAGGCGTGACAGCCTAAATAATTTCTGTCTTTTATTTTATTAATTTTAATGACTTTTAGTAATTAGTAACAAGGGGTGCGCCTCCCCGATCCAGATTTAGTTTGACAAGTGAGCGGTTGGGACACATAAGCGGGTGGTGAATAGCACCCTCCTTAATCCGCTCACGCTGATAGGTAGCTCACTAGGAGCTTTTAGGTAACGAGGTCGCTAAACTGGTTTAGAGGCAGAGTAGCCGTATCTTGGCACTGACATTCGTCTATGCTCTAGGGCAACCGAATGGGGTGGTGGCGGGAGAAATTCCAGTTAACCAAAAAAAAATGCCTGATGGCCCGTCCATTCTTGATAGTCTGCTGGGTATTTGATGTCCACGAAACATATAAGAACTGATCGTTGATTACTTTCGGGGTAGAGAAGTTAGACTGACCATCGGTGGTGAGACACTGTCGCAAGAGCCAACCAAGGGTTCTCCGCAGTGGTCTGTCCTCGGACCAATATTTTGGAACATTATTAATAATAAACTGCTAAATTCAGATCTTGGTGAGGGATGCACGAGCATCGCTTACGCAGATAAATTATTGGTGCTTGTGCAAGGTGATACGAGAGCCGAAATAGAGGCTAGGGCATATACTGGCCTAGTCGTAATCTTTAACTGGGGAGACGAGGCTAAACTCCAGTTCTCTCCGGAATAAGTAAAATTATCAGCCTAAAGAACACGAGATTCCTTACGTAATGTCTAGATGGACGGAGTTCCGTTACACAATGTGGAAAAAATAAAGTACTTAGGTGTTTGGATTGGGGAGGAATGTAGTTTCTTCCTTAATGTGAACTACCTTTGTGACAACACGTTCGGTTCCTTAGTTAAATTGAAAATTGTATGCAACAGAGAGTTGGGCCTGGGAGTTCGTGCGTTCCGGTTAATATATCGTGCAGTATTCGAGGGGATACTGATTAATGCTTCACGTAGGTGGAGTGACCTAGCGGGAAAGCGGAATTTTCGAGAGAAATTGCTGCGAAGCCAGTGCCTTTCTCTCATCACGGTTTACAAGTCATATAAGACGAATTCGACGGCGGCATTGTCATTTCCTTCGGGGGTAATCCCTATTAACTTACTCGTGGTTGAACTTACGGAAGTTTATAATAGATTTAAAAATTGTGAGGGTAAGAGCTCAGAGCTAACGCTGCAAAATTGGCAGGTTCCGTGAGACACCGCGCCCACCCCTCGGGTAACCTACGGATTTTTTCCTAACGTTAAAGGGTGGATGAAGTTGAACTGGCAGGATTGGGATCATTACAATTCCCAATTCCTGACCGGCCACGGCAACTATTATAAGAAATTGTTTGTTTGACCTCGGCCTGAAGTAGAGTCCCCTCTGCGATGAGTGCGAGGGTGATGAAATGAGTTCCCAAGTGTTGCTTGATTGTGCGAAGTATGAAGTGATTTGTGACCTCACACGTGATAGATATCGTTATACTGGGATAAATTTTGGACATACCCGTAAATTGTGGGCAGTAAGGCAGCATGGTTCGTACACGAATTAGGTATTCTGCGCGGTTGAGGGACAACCCTGCCCTATCTTCTTTAGGTGAAGTCTTGTTTTTAGTTAGAATTAAGTCGTAGTTTTACCACGACTGCTAAGGTACCCAGCTGACAGGAATACTCGAAGTTCACAACAGGTAGGTTTGCCACTCTACAAGAGGATTCTGGCCTTGGACGCTGAGGGGGTATAAACGTCCACGCGGTCCACGAACAAACACATTAGCGAACACATACAACACAACTATCGGACTAGTCTAGTAGTCCGAAGGAATGCTCGTGTGGCTGACAACACTCTCTTCCCCAAGCCGAAACCACGACAAAAAAATTCATGCTAATACACATCTAAATACACTTATACGGCTTGGTCACACAATACTATTCTATTTTTTCTATCAATCTTCCTAATTCCCTCCTATCTGTGACTCCGAGCTATACGCGCTCGTTCTCGCACGGCTTCGGCTAGTCGGGAGCCCCCTGGGGAAGTTTTACCAAACTTCTGGTCATACTGAGAGGTACCTCCACGTGGTCTTCGCTGGGCAACGGCATCTTCCCTCTTAGAGTAAGTGTAGGACTCTGTATTTTGGTTTTTGTTAAGTTCAGCTAGCTACATTTCTAAGCTAGCCAGTAAGTATAAATTCATTAGTTTTTGCGGCGACGTTTTCTTACTCGCATCTTTTTCTAAAACGACAGCTAAACTTTGGTGAGGTATGACCAGCGAATTTCCAATGGCGTTTGATAGACGTGGTGCCAAGCCCATGATCCAATGCGGGAGATGAGTCTCGTACTTAGGAACCCGGGGACCTTGGGTGCGGTCCGGGTGAAAGACTATGACCCCAGACGTTCTGTTCGTTGAAGCCAGAAACCACTGCTTGCTTAATGAGGCAGAACAACTGCTGACATTCTCTTCCGAAATGGGGGAAAGTTACATCGACGTCACCTTGGTGACGGGCGATCTGCTTAGGCGTACAAGTAGTTGGACTGTCTGGCCGGAGACCAGTGTGAGTGATCATAGACGAATAACCAATGAGATTGCTTATGGTGGCGGTCCAAGAGCTCCAGATTCGGGTCACTATAACCTAAGGGGCCTGGATCATTACAGGCTGCGGCTCGAGTGTGCGGCTGCCTTACAAGCGGTGATACATTGGAAAATAATGAATTTCCAAAGTTACAACTCATTTCTTTCTTAGAATGTAAGCATAAACTACTTGAATCCACAGACACGATTCAATGTAATGAAAAGCCACAGCCGTCTAATGTAAGTTTTAGCGGCAAAAGATATGATTATTCAAAACCTAGTTTTAGTAAAAATGTATTTATGTAAATAATTCTAATAATTCTGTGTGTACATTACTTAAATCTAGCAACCATCCATTGTGTCAATGGGATAAATTTTTAAGTTATAATGTTAACGAAAGAAAAAACTTTGTTTTTCAAGAAAAATTATGTCTTAATTGTTTAAGTAAACAACATATTGTCAAAGATTGCCCAAGCAATCATAAATGTAAAAAATGCTCACGGAAGCATCATACACTAATTCATTTAGATAAATCGCTGCAAGACGCAGCAAATATTTTTCTAAGCAGAATCTAGCTCCTTCAGCTAATAGTTCATATTGTACTTTAAAATCAGAACCCAACAAGTCTGTTTTACTTGCAACAGCTGAAGTTAATGTAAAAGATAAAAATGGTAATTTCATCAAAGCCAGGGTTTTACGTGATTCCGTTTCGATGATTTCATTTTGTTCTGAAAGGTTTGCCGTCGAAGTTGGGCTTCAAACCAAACCAGTTCTAATGCCGATCACAGGTATTAGTAATGTTGTTATTAATTCTAAGCAAAGTGTTGATTTAAATATTAATTCTAGATATGAAGATTTCAATTTTAACTTGCAATGTCATGTAATGCCATCCATTACAGGTCTGTTACCTAATGATATTGTAAACGTAACTGACTGGAAAATTCCTTCTCAACCTTTTCTTGCCGATCCTGATTTTAATATTCCTGGGCAAATCGAAATTCTCCTAGGAGCTCAATATTATCTTTCTCAACTTAAGCCTGTTCAATTAACTCATAAATCCAATCATACCAATCATAACGAGCTTGTTTTGGTGTCATAGCTTCTGGTTAAATCCCAACTAAACCTAGTAAGCGGAAAAACAATTCAAATTCAACATCGCTTTTTGTCAACAATGAACAGCTTTCCTCTCAATTAGAATCATTTTGGAAATCCGAAGAGATAGAAAATCGTTTACCGACCAAGGAGGAATCTTTCTGCGAAAAACGTTTCGTTGAAAATACCTTTTGACAAAAAGGTTTTGTCAAAAACATAATGACCTTTTGACAAAAGGTCATGAAAATTACCTTTTAATGACAAAGGCAGATTTGTTGTATCTCTTCCCCGTAAGGGAAATTGTTCTTTAGGAGATTCGTTTGCAAATGCCAAACATCGTTTCAATTTATTACAGCGTAGATTTAAGAAAAATCCTAAACTCAAGGAAAACTACTTACGAACAGTTACTTACGGTTTAGCACGTTCAAGTTTTCTAGCCACAAGATGTTTGATTGAAATTTCCAATCAAAATGAAGCTTTTGCTCAAGTAATTAAGCCAAGTAATCATTTCTTCATTGTTCGATCCTTTAGGACTACTTGCTCCTATAAGCTTTCCGTCTAAAGTGCTCATACAAGAGTTATGGTGCGCCAACCTTCACTGGGATGAAGTACTTCCCGCTTCGTTAGCAGAAAAATGGAATTTTTTTTACTCTCAACTCAAATCTTCAAGAAATTTTAAGATCCCTAGATTGGTTAAAATTAGTTTTAGTAAGAGCTATCAATTACATGGTTATTGTGATGCAAGTAGTAGCGCATAAGGTGAATGTCGTTTCATCAGATCTGTTGATAGCAATGAACACGTTGAAACCCACTTCTTGTGTTCAAAATCTAGAGTTGCCCCAGTCAAGCAAATCTCTATTACTAGGTTAGAGCTGAATGCAGCTCTTCTATTATCTCGTCTATTCAATAAGGTTAAGTGTATTTTAGGTATAAGATTTGATTCAATCTATTTTTGTTCGGATTCTCAAGTTGTACACTACTGGTTGTCATCGCTTCCTAATCGATGCAATCGCTTCCTAATCGATCGTATTCGTCGCAAATAGAGTTTGCGAAATTTAAGAGCTAACTAAGGAATGCTTATGGAAGCACATTCCTTCATGGGATTACCCCGCAGACATCCTGTCACGTGGTTGCATGCCGGATGCATTAACCTCGTCACAACTCTGGTGGAATGGTTGTCTTTTCTTAAGGAAGAGGAGAATGCCTGGCCATCCAATTCGCCTATCATTTCTATGATTCCGCCAGATTCGCTCAAGGAAGAGAAGTCTAGCAAAACTAATGTGTTTTCAGCTGCTTTTCAAACAACAGAAACTTTCAAAACCATTTTCTTCGTTCACACGAACACTAAACATATTTTCATATTGTCGTCGTTTCATTTAAAATTTAAAAACAATCGTGTATTGTCAGATCTTTCTCCGGATGAAATCTAATCCACGTTAGAAATACTTATCCGTCATGGTAGGCGGCATATTTCTAATCCAGTTCCACTTACTCCTGGACATTTTTTCACTTAAGAATATAAAGTCCAACCTCGCTCTAAAATCTACCACCGTTTCGTATTCTCTACTTACGGAATTCATAGGTCGCTGGTTCAAATCCGGCCCGGAGGACCATGAAACGGTGGTAGATTTTAGAGCGAGGTTGGACTGTATATTCATAGGTGAAGAATGAAGACAACGCCTTGTTGCTTGTTGAATAATGGTTTAATGAATTGTCGTCTTGACATTTTGCTAACGTGTAATACAACATTTAACGCATAACTTTACTCATATAATAAAACTTAATAACATATAACTTATACTAATAAACTAAGCGTTCATCCGAACATATCGATCCGGATGAAATGAAAAGTGCGACCGCATTGGGCGGGATTCTAACGTAGAATAATAGTTCGACTTAACTTTTTGGTGAGCGCTAGCTACCACTAGATCGCAGCACCGGACGGCTCGACGTGGAACGGAACAATAATATCTAATAATCTTTTAGAAATTTTATAGAAACTTAGAACAAAACGTTTTATCCACTTCTATTACTGTACCATAATAATAAAAAAAAATCTTGCAACATATATACTATTTTTTTTTGTTTCTTATAAGTTTCTGAAAACGAAAAGATAAAAACTATCTCGACCATTGTTGCGTTTTTTTTTTTTTTTAATTATTGTAAGATATTTAAAATAACTAATTTTTTTATATCGCAGTAGAGCAGAAAGAACAGCATTACTTAACAACAGCGCTTAAAATATATGTTGTTACTGTGTTTGTCGAATGCACTACCCTATGTTAAAAGACACTCTTTGTTGTTTGATCTCATATAGAATGGCGCACGAAATAATTCAACATTTGTTTGGCAATAATTGTTTAGGTTAATAATTATTAATATGTTTTATGTTGGCAGAAGTGACAGTAGTTCATAGATATTAGTTTCTTCACTTACCGAGTGTGCTCTTTGTGTATCGTTCCAAGATGGCTGATAAAGGAAGACTGACCGTTGAACAGCGCATAAAGACTTTGTTGATTTTAATGAAACGAAAAGTGTGGTGCTCACACAAAGACGGTTTCCTTCTCCTTTTCCAACTCGGTGGTCGCCATCATTTAAAAAATTATGTAGACTTTTAAAAAAATTCAATAGTCATGGTTCAGTATTTGATTGTAAGCGTGAACGTCCTGCCGAAGTTCGTTTCCACACAATGTCCAATTTCCACACAATCGTTCGTGTCCACACAATTTCCGCTATGTCGAAGCTGTCAGAGCAAGCCCGAACTGTAAAGAAGTCTGGATAAATCAACACGAAAAGGCAGCAGCACGACTTTGGATTTCTAGGCGATCTAGCGAATTTTAAAAACTGATTTGCATTTGTATCCGTAAGAAATAACAGTTTTGCCTAGATTAACGGTTGACAACAAACATCAAAAACGACATTCGCTGGACGGGCTATGTACCAAGATTTATTGCTGAACAATGTTTAATTTTCAGACGAGGTTATTAATAAACAAAATGTGCGATTTTGGGCTTCAGAAAATCCACACGTGCTTCATGAAAAGGTGCATCACGATCCAAGAATTAAGGTAAGAACTGCTATTTAAAGTCATAGGGTAATAGGGCTATTCTTTTTTGGACATTGAACAGTGATCGTTATCTAAACATGCTGCATAATGAGATTTATTCCTCAGCTTCTTGCAAAAGCGTTTCGGTTAGAAAACGAGTGATTCTTGCAGGATTGAGACAGGCTGGACACAACTAATGTTGTTTTAGACTTTCTGCATGAAACGTTTAACGTAAATGTCATTTCAAACGATTTCCTAATCGTTTAGCGCGTAGACAGAACTTGCCCCCGAACAGTCATGATTGGAATCTGTATGATTATTTTCTTTGGAGATTTCTAAAGGAAAAAATTTTCCCTAAACATCCTCGTACAATGATGAAACTGCGAGAGCTGATCGTATAGGTGTGCAGCGAGATAACCGAGTATGTGTCGTCGAGTTATTAACAATGTAGGAGTTCGTGTTGATGAAGTTTCTAGACGTGATGGTGGTCATATTCAACACGTCAGCCGAACATAATTTCCAAGTATAAAGTAAACACGTTGGATTTTACTTTTCTGTATTGCAATTTTAAAAAATATTTTTTAACAAATCCAAATGTTAGATAATTTCGTGCGCCACTCTGTAAATGACCGTATAAATTTTATTTTTATAAAATTTACATAATTCAAAAAATAATAAAAAAAATAAATTTAATTTACTTCTTACTCATAATTTACCATCTTTTTTTAACAGATTCTTTGCGAGTTATTCATTTTATGGTGTTTGATGCCGATTCTGAAGATTTAAAGCAATCCTATAACATTTAATTAAATTATTTTTTAGTTACATTACGGATGATAACTAATGATGAGTGCAGGTTAGAAATTACATTTAATACAAAAGATATTACAATACACCGGCAATAACACGGGTACACTTTATCGTACAACAAATGTATCGTTTTAAAAAGGCTTTTTAAAATTATCTTACATGACGTTTACATTCAAAATAAAAATATTTTGCTATAATATTACAGATATAAATACTGCGCCTTTTTCCCACACAGGTTAGATTAAACCGAGTACGATAGAAACAAATAACTTAATGCACTTTACTTAGAAATAATTCTATTTTTAACGGAGTATTTTTTATAGAAATGTACATGAATGCCAGTTCGCTTACACAAATTTATTGATAAATAAGTATTCCGATTTCATGACGTTAAAAATAAGTTTCAGTGCTGCATTATAAACAAAAAAAAAACGATTTCGTGAAACGATGACACTTTAAACAAATTTTGTGTCAGACTGTAAGGAATAAATTGCAACGACTATTTCGTTAATAGAATTTATTATTTTTCGGCACTAGTTCTGCTCGTGCGGTTCGCAGACTGCCTCTGAAATATGCAAATGGCAGTTTCGTGATCCCCAAATAATTTGAATTAAGAAGGGACTTTGTGTCCGTGGCGGCAGCACAAGAGTTAGATAAATGGGGCTGGGGTTGCAGCCGATCCTGTCTTTCGTTGGCAAATTAAATTCAACGTTTCCACTTGACTCCGCGATTTCCGTGTCGATTTTAAAAGGAAGCTTATCATCATTAATGTACTGTCTACCCGGTCACAAATTACAGGCGATAATAAATGCGACTTCTAAGGGAAAGGGTCATAGAGACCAAACCCTTTCAATATAATCAGTTAAGGGGTCACTTACCCTCTGTATTAGATATATCAATTTATTTTTTCACCCTGTTCAATCGCAAGTCGATCAAAGCGAGTTGTAAAAATGTAGCATTTAAATCTTATTTTTTTATCGTTTTACTTACTAGTATAATATTTAGTAAAATAATACGTAATTTTAAATGGTATAAATCATCACAAGCATTAGATACTTCATATCACGGTATAAAGAGTTAAGTAACGCTAGATTTTTGGAAATTCGATTCATCCTGTTTACCAAAACAAATATTTTTGTATATAAATACAATTAACATCCTAAAATAGCTTATTTGTTTTTCTACAGATGAACTTTAAATAGGCTAAATTTTTCTTTTAACTTTGATGAGTGGTTAATTAGTAATGCAATAGTACAATTTAAAAAAAATGTATATATATATATATATATATATATATTCAGACATACATTTTCCCATACTCAAAGAGAAACTGAGAAGCTTCTCATAAACGGAAAAATATGGATAATAACCGGATACTTCCAGTTATTTTGGGAATAATGTTGGTTAATATGTATGTAATGTCGGGAATAATCGGATAGGGTAAAGTCTGATTATAGAAAATGGTTTTATCATTAGAATATGTATTTATTATATCATGTATTAAACTACATCGTTATGAATGAAGTTTTTTAACTTATTATAAACTTAAAAATCGTCAACAAAATAATAATTTTTTATCAAAGGCTACCGATAAGAGTTTTAAATTGCCTAAATAACAGTAGTAATAATACACCTTTTTTAACTCTTGTAATATCTTCTACATTTTCTACAATTTTTTTTAATTTTTTTATAATATATAACGAATTTTAAGTACGAACACGATACGCTTAAATTAAAATTAAAGAAATTAATTCAGTAACAGGAAAACTTTTTAAAACGGATTGACCTTCTTTATTTGACAGAACAGTTCGACACAAACAAGGATGAACGAAAAACTTACTTCCAATCCCCTACAGATTTTTACTTTATATCGTATCGACAAAGTGCAATAGCCTACAACAAATGGATCAGACTGATTACTGATTATGTACAAAACACGCCTGCGTTTGTTGAGAAGTTATATATACTTAGATAAATTAACAGTTATCAATCCTGTCAAAATATAATATACATAGGTGTTTATCAAGAACTAAAAATACTGCAGGGAAAAGTAATAAAGTAATAAATTTGTTAAATTTACGAGTTATTTTTTTAAATAAAAAAATAAATTATATAAGCTTTCGTTTCTTACTTACAGAACAAAAGGAAGCAAAAAGTAGAATTTTTATTACTTTTTCCGATTCATGGTCTTCCCGGTTACGTGAGAAACCGGTTACGATAAGTTCGGTATAGGAAGTTTTACCATTACATTACAAGAGATTTTACCATTATATATATGTGTGTGTGTGTGTGTGTGTGTGTGTGTGTGTGTGTGTGTGTGTGTGTGTCAGGAACAAACTTTCGAAACTTGTTTTGCCCACAAATTAAAATTTTTGAATTTTATGTACACAGTGTACTGTTACACTAAGCTGCATACAATAAAATTCTGGTTTTATTCAAATCATGATTTATCCGATGTTAATTGAATTAACAAAAGTAGTTCTGTTCAAAAAATGTTTTGTCCATCATCAGAAACAATTGAAAAAGTATATCCATTCTGACAATAAAATGTTTATATTTTCCCACCTTTTCGTCACAACAACTATTTCTTTTCGTAACCTACAAAGTTTGTCGCTTGAATAGCGGTTTGTTTACAGTAGTGCTAGTGTTACTTTTTACTTTACTTTGTCGTAAAATTGATGAAGGTGTTTGTATTTCTGCTATTAATAGTGGATCTCAAAAAAAAAAGAAGACCGCAAGTTAGAAAGGTGAAGGTAAAATTAAACGTAATTTGCTCCAACAGGTTGTAATATTTACTTACTTTGTAAGCAATCTTCTAAATATCTTTCCTGTAACGTAATAAAACCAGGAGTTGTAAAACATATTCGGAATTAAATATTTATGGTTCTTCGTAGAGTCCGACGAGACAACATAATTGTAACACCGGTTCAAACAGCTCCATTTAAAAGACGATGTTCTCGAAAAACCGAAGCTGAGAAAAAGTCACCCGGTTCCGGTCTTCGTCTATTTTCTGCTAGTATTTTATTTCCAGTGTAAAAAGCGAAAGGAAGATACCAGTTTATAAGAAAAAATTTGCGTTATTACAAAAATAGGATGAGCTACGTTAGTTAATATTGTCATAAAGATACATAGTGTTAGTGCCGTTGAAGAAAATCGAGGCGGTGTCCGAAAATGTCAGAAAAATTACGTAAAAAAGAAAAGGTGAAAGAATTTATTACAAATCTGAAAACGATGGAAAGCCATTACAAAAAAAAAATAAACAAATGTTTATGTGTATATTTAAACTTTCAATAATCAATAAGAGAGTTTCATAATGTGCACAATGAAATTCAAAGTGAACAATTTAACGATTCATTTCACTATGTTTCGAAATGTTTTTGTAAAAAATTTCAATATTGGCTTAAGATCACCTACTTCAGATGTTTGTAGCTATTGTTTGTTATTTAAATAAACGCATTAAAATTGCTCCACAAGGTTCTTCTTTTAAAAATGATTAAAAAGTGCTTATATACGCATTTTATGATAATTTAAAAAGCGATGATAAAATAAATGGCTTGTGCTTGTGCTTCGATCTTCAGTAAATACAGCCTTTTCTGAAGTCGCCGGTTCAAGAAGACGATTACGAGTACTTAAGACAGCTAACTTTTTATAGCCTGTGCGTTGTTGACTTGAAGGAAAAATGCAATGTTTTTTGCTGGACTGGCGATCAAGCAGGAAATACCAGCATTGAAATATTTACAGTGTCGATTTCATATTTACAGTCGATAGATTTTCAGGACGTAACAACGCTACGATAATTCAGCTACCTATGCGTAGCGCAAAATAAAATTTATATAGTCGTGCATTCAATTATGAAGTACTTGTACGATACTGACAGTTCAGTTTCTCAAATCAAATGGCTTTTGTCTCAAGAGCCGTAGTTTCTTGCCGGCCGATCCAACTTTCGACAGAAAGGAAAAACATCTTCGAAAACATCCAACCGTTCTATCAAAGAATCAGTAAATACAGCTGTACAAGCAATTCGAGAACCTAAAAGAACTTGGAAAAGATTGGTTTCTCTACGATAATAAATCTCTGAGTAGAGTATTTAAGAATTGTGAAGCAATAAGTGAAACGAAGAGTTTTTTTTTTTTTTTTTTTTTTTTTACGAAAAAGGTAGATGACAAACAAAATCTACTTGCATTAGTGAAAACAACGGCTAACTACAAGTTTTAAGATGATCCTGAAAACTATAACACTTTATTACATAAAGGCCATACTGCAAGTATTACAAAAACCTGACCCTGGATCACTGAACCGACGATACCAATTGTTAGAGAGGTTTCAAGTGAGAAGACTTCATATATTAAAAACTATTGCGTCTTATGTTTGGGAAGGATTGGCCAAATAAAAGTGATTGTGAGTGACATAAAACAGCTCTTCTTAATTAAAATAACAATACTGACAGCAACAATGATGAAGAAACAGTTTGTGACTGCTTAAACACTGAAAAGCCTTTAAAAATTAATCGATTATAAAAATTTTCTTTAAATTTTGAGATTTTTGTATTTGTATGTCTCTATTTTTTATAAGATACTGTTATCTTATAAAAACTGTTGCTGTTAAAATATCTTTTGTATTTTATTTTATATTTTTCAGTTAATATTTTACAATGTATTATCATTTATAAACTGGAAAAACTTGGTGCGAAAAAAAGGAATATTGATAATAAAACACTATAAGAACTTATATTAAATTCTGAGATCTGTTTTTCTTTTTTTTCATAATTTAAAATTAAATATTTTCTGTCAAGACAAAAAATTACATTAGTATTGATTCAGAAGAACAGATGTTTATTTTAAAATAAGTTTTCTTGCACACTATTCTTTCAAAAAGCCGTTTTGTCCAGACTGACTAAACAAAGTGTGTTTTTGTCCAAATTAAAAATACACTTTACGAACAAAAAGACTTACGATAACTATTATTTCTATTGACGAAATTCAAGGAGGGTGTACAATGATCAGAGAAAATCTTTTCAGCCCACCGTTGTAGTAGTTAAGAAAAAACAAGTTCTCATTTTATTTAAAATCACATCTATATGACAAAACAGATTTTGAAAGTTTGCACCTTATAGAGTAAATACACGTATATATATGTCCATGTTTGAGCGTATGGGCCTGATTATACAGCAGTTCTTTTTGACCTATGATTTATTTTTATTTTTTATTAATTTTTTGAACGGAATGTTGTAGAGTTTTAAACAGCAAAAAAAAACAATTTTTTTTTATTTTTAAATTTTCAACTAAAAATTTTAGTTTTGAAATTCTTTAAATTCTCTGTAAAGTATTTGTAATTTTAATTAAAAAATGTGGATTATGTAATTTTATTAAATTTTCCGTAAAATGTTTGTAATTCTATCCGTATAAAAGTTCGGGTTAATTTTGTTTAATTACATAGCTGTGTTATGTATTGCCTTTTTTTACAATCACTAAAATTATATATATACTTTTACCGGGCTACTTAATAAACATACTGAAGTTGTATTAATATTTTAATTAACAGTAAACATTTTTCGAGAGATTAATTTGGAAATTAAGCATATTTAAAAAATGTATTTTCCAAGAATTTTTAGAGTATTAATGCTATTTTTTTTCTTTTTTTATATTAGAAAATGTATTAGGTTAATTTCTACTGTATTATTCTACATACAATAAATGTATTAAAAAATCATTTATATGGTGTTTAAAATTATTTCAAAAATTTATCTTTGAACATAAAAAAAATGTTGAATTAAGGTCCTATATAAATTTAAAAAATTATTTCTTAAATTCCATTTGCTGCAATTTTTCTTTTCAAAGAAAACTACAGATATAAAAGAAACTATTACGCTTAATAATGCAAAATATATATGGTAGTATTATGATTAACCATACAAAATCCTTCGAAGGCGGATTCATTTGGTATTTTAATAGAAATATTACTTTTATTTTATTTTGTATTATTTAGAAATTTCTATATCGCTTTAGCTGCATAAAATTATAAGAGATTTTGAATGACATCCTTTGTTCCACTAACTTTTGCTTGCGTGCATTGCACGGATCCCTTTTTTAAAAGTTCCTATGTGGTCTACATTAATATTAAATGCAGTTGAATTTTCAATCTTGAAAATTAAAGTTTAAAGAAAATTATATTTTAATTACGGAATTCATTCGGCTCTCTTGTTTCTTGGAGTAATTATTTATTTCAATTAGGCTAACAAATAAGACCAAAGAAAATTATAGTTTAAAATAAAAAAAATACATGTGTATTGTGATGCCTCCTTGTCCGATCGGGTCGAAAATCAGTCCAAAGCTGGGATATCATTTTTAACATTTAAGTCCATGAATTGAGTCTTTGGAAATGATGTTGAGTATCCCCACCGTTGACTCTGATCGAATTAAAACTTTAAAATTTTAAATAACTTACGATTATTTTTTTTTAATAAATTTCGTTAACGTGGTTCCGCTGATATATTTTAATAAAATAATTAAAAGTAATTAATAAGTGATATATCCATCTTACCGGCAAATAAGTGTTAAATCCTTGGGATCTTTCGTTTTTTTTCAAACCGTCATTAGGAGTTAAAATATTATAATTAAGTAAAAAATTAAAATTATTAAATATTATTGATATAACACCTGCTTACTACAAACAATAAATTAATTAAATATATTAATACTAATTGTAAGACATAACAGTAATAACAATATTGTAATAACAGTAATGATTCTAAGCTTAACAAACAGGGGGTATATAGTCTGTGATATGAGGATTGTGATATGATATACGTCGGTATGACCGATCGCAAATTTGGTATACGTGCAAAAGAACACATTGATAATATTAAAAATAAACCCGAAAATTCTAATTTTGCTAAAAATATTTTAGATAATGGTCATACCTACAATCCAAATACATTTATAAAAATTTTAGATATTTCTTACAATCATTTTAATACACATAATTTAGGGAAATTCCACATATATAGAAAATAAAAAAGTTTAATTAATGAACAAAAATTTGTTAAAGAAGATAAACTATTTAAACAAGTACTAAATACAGATAAAAAAATAATAATCATAACTAAAATATCATTTCTGAATTTTAATTTTTAATTTATTTTTTCCTTTTAAATACAATTTTAATCCACTAGAATATCTTTATATTCTCTTCAGTACACTGTTAACATACAAACAGTCATGACTCCATACGTATTTTAATTTTTACTTAATTATAATATTTTAACTCCTGATGATGATTTGAAAAAGGCGAAAGATCTCGAGGACTTAACACTTACTTGCTGGTAAGGTGGATATACCACTTATTAATTACTTTTAATTATTTTATTTATTTTAAATAAGTACTTTCATCACACTAAACTACCGCTTCACAAAACTTCAAAATAGTGAAACCTACCACTTTTTTAATCTTATCCAAAATTGAATGCCATCAGTGCCTTATATATAAAACTTTTTTGAGTCATTTTTAAAAAACTTATGTTAGCCGGTCCAAGATAATATCAAAAGGATGATAGTATCAACATCTTAAGGAAATTTCTATAACGTTTTTGTGGTTTATTTTTACTAAGGTTGTCTTGAAAGGTCGATATTTGCAAAAACTTCCAATTTCCAAAATTTTGGTCGATCGTAATAGTTTCTCTTTGGGAAGCTTTTTAGGGAAGAGGGTTTCCTGGGAGAAAAACGCTTCCGCGTTATCATGCCACTGAACAGAGCTATAGCGGTAAATAAAAATAAAAGGAAAAAGGGAAAGCTTTTGTCTAAATAATCACTAGCCGAAATCAAATGTTTGTATTTACTCTGTTAAACCAAATGTTGACATATATTCTGGCACGTGACACAAATCGATCCTGAAAACAGTCGCCCTCCTCGTGGATAAGAACATGTAATTCTAGCAAAGGAAATACGTAGTTAGGTAATTTCTAATATTTCCCTTTCTTTTTCTTTTTCTTTTTCTTTTTATTGAACCAACTGTACTGAATTGACATGCTTAGTTGAATGAACCGTACTACTGCTCATTAATCGGTAGAAATCCCGGAGTAATTCATCATTGCTAGAGATTTTAACTATATTTGTAACAGGCCTATATATCATTACTTACAGAGAAAAAGTTCTGATTTGGTATTTCTTGTAACACAAAAAAACAACAAATTAAAAAAAAAACTGTCTCTATTAATAGAAAAGTTTTTGCCCCTACCAAATGGGAAACTGGTTTCATTTTAACCATGTAGTTATTTTTTCAGACTTTTAAGAAACATTACCTTTAATAGAAATTTTTTAAACATTACATACATAAAACAATATAAAATATCTCATGAGTTTTTTTCAGTTGATGGGAAGAAATGAAGAAAGTGGAAGTGTAGTGAAAATGATTACTAAATTCTTTCCTTTTTAATATATAATAAAAAATGCTACTATATTTTCGCCAAAAGACTTTTCCATTACGCTCCCTTATTTACACAAGCATAATACAAAGACTCAGACTTACGGAGAGCAGTCGCCTTATACTCTAAAACCAACAGGCTCTTGAAGTATAAGAATAATGTCCAATTCTTCCTTTTTTGTATTAGTTAATTTCACAGTCTTTCTTTTCCAACTTAATACGGATATACATATATATATATATATATATATATGAACACATAGATGAAACAAATGTGTCTCTTTAAAAAGATGTATTACCCGATTGCTGCTGTTCGTGAGTACGTATTGCTGTAAAAATAACCTAAGAAAATTTAACTCTTGTTAAAAACGTTTGTTAACTGCTTCCCTCTCTCTCTCTCTCTCTCTCTCTCTCTCTCTCTCTCTCTCTCTCTCTCTCTCTCTCTCTCTCTGTGTGTGTGTGTGTGTGTGTGTGTGCGCGCGCGCAAGTAAAATTTGATTATATTTATAATAGTTCTAGTTATAACGATAAAATATTTTTTTTTAAATATGTTAAAAGTAAATAATTTTCAACGGTAGCGCCATCGACAGATTTTAAAATATTGTAAACAATTATTTTTTATTACGTTTACTTACAGTTATTATTTTATAAAATAACATTAAGGGAATTTGCCTATCAAACAATATAATATGTCAGTTCGTTAGCAGAATGGTATAAATATATAAAGCAACAATTAATTATGATTAAAGAAAAGAAAAAAAAAAGTCAAAGTCAAATAAATTAATTAAACTACAAGAAGGGGTTTTTCTTGTGGTTACTCTGCGCTAAATTTATATATTAAATTGGCTGTTTTCCGAGTTTGACTGACTGAGAACCACCTTAAACAACATTTTGCATTCATTTCTCTTTTGTTTGTGTTCTCTATCCTGATCATCCAATAATTATTCATTCTTTCGCATGGTTTTTACCTTCTCCTGATTAGAAGTTGGCTTCTTTTTTCTCCTTTTGAAACCTTGTACCAGTTTTTGAACATTTTTCTACCTTGTACTATTTCTTCAGATATATTCATTTCATTTAGATCTCTTTGAACCGCTCAGGTCAATTCATTTCCGTTCTTTCAGATGTAAATATGATTGAAGATTTGTTTTGTGAGCTTTTATCGTTCATTCTCATAAGGTGGCCGAAGAATTTGGCACTTCTTTTTCTAATGGAATCTAACATTTTCTCAGTTTCATTGTATTTTTAAATTTTTAATTTCTTCTGAATTTGTATTCGTTCTCCAATATTTTCATTGATCCTAAGATGTTTGTCAAGATTTTTTTTCCTTGTTTCTGTTGCATTTATTTCACATGATTTCAAACTGAAGATTCATTCTGATTTCAGGCCTTCTGGTTCGATTATCATTCTGTAATGCCCGATTTTGGCTTTTATTGAGATGTTCTTTTGGTTTTAAATATTAATTTTTTTTTAAGCCAATTCCATTTTTCTTGTACTTGTTAAATCGGTTTCTATATCTAAATCATTCGTTTGGATTATTTCTTCCAGATATCTATATTTATTAACTATTGATTTTTCCATATTTCGTATTTCGAAAGTTGGGATAGTTATTATTAAATTCGTTGTAACAACAACAAAAAATATTTCTCCCATATTTCATAAGCCAAAGATAACTTTTCAGTCAAACGTTTACGCAAATATGTTACTTATGTATGATTCCTATCTTAAAGAAATAACATTACCATCCAAAATGCCATTTCAAATAATAATCATACATTTTAAAAATATCTTGTAATTTAAGGCTGTATGAAACTCCAGAAAAAGTTAGCTACACACATTTTTCTTCAATTAAGTATTATAGTTAAATGCAGTATAATATAGTATGGTTTTTTATATATTTTTATTTCTTCCTAAAATTTTTAACTGATTTTCTTAAAAGTTTCAAATGAAAATATTTTGTATGTCGGAGTGATTTTAGACTATATTATATAATTTATGTTAAGTAATACCGTAATACATTTCTACGATAATCCAATATTACGGGATGACAAAAAACAAATTAAATAAGTGTTGACATCCTCTAAATGACAATTTAATTTTTTGTTTAGGAAAGTTTCCTTATCTCGAAAACTCTTGGTATGCATCATCATATCTCATCTACAAAATAAATCATTGAAATCGTTGAATTTGGATGCGATTAAGTTTAACTAACATTAAAACGCTATCAAAATTTAAACAACTACCGCTTCCTTTTTCAAGTGGGTAAAAATACGAGTATCACTATATTTTTATTAATTTATCGAAGAAAGTTATAAGTTTTTCTGATAATTTACCAGTAAATTATGAAGTGTAATTCTATAGAATCTAATAAGCTATTGATTAATTTGATAAAAGTATAATTTAATTTAAATTTTGAATCAAAATATCGAATTACTTTTGTACACTGTACACCGCAGGATCACCATAAACGGTGATCCAAGCTAATTATGATATTTAATTGTGTACTCAGTAAAAGTGCACTGCAATCACGTCCTTTTGAATTGTGTGTGACAGTATGTATTTATTTTTCTGTTTGTTGGTTCTTTAGCGCGTGCGTGCGAGTGTACTACCTGGCAGAATTAAGAGTGACGTGCGGCGCATTGCCGTGGTCTCTTCTAGTTGTTTTTGTTCAATAATAGTAGGTCTGGGGGTGGTAGAGTCAGTGGAAAGAGAATTCAATTAGAGAAACAAATCCAATTTGAAACTGGATCCCCACTTAAATGCTGCTTAAGGCAGCTGTGACAGCGGTAAACCGGCAGCGGAGAACCGTTTACGTTCATCACGAGACGGACAGTGCCCGAAACCATCGTTGACTAAACAAAAGTACTGCCTTCCGTCCAACGTTTAAAAAAGTTTCCTTTTTTACTGATTCACGGTCAACCGTCATAAACATTAACCGTTGCTGTTTAATTATAATAATAGTAGTAATCCAAAAATTCTTTCAAAACGAAATTTAAAGTGAAATATGAACGTTGAAAATCTGTAATTAATCATTTTCTAATCGCTAGTAAATGTTTAAAGGTAATTATAATACTGAAACTCATTAGCATACGTTTTCTCATATATATTACATTACAATAATAGCTGTTTGTAACATTTTTAAACTGTTTTTGGATACAAATTCCTCTTAAATACAGCCGAAAACAACTCTTACGTAATTAAAAATGTTATACTTTATCATTGTAAAAATGTCCGTTCTTTATCGAAATTTTAAAGGTAAATCTGTTAAAAACTGTACGAATGACTTTGAAAAGTATAGGCCTATTTATTATTGTTTAGAATACAAACTTTTTGTAAATATTTTAAACGCATAGATCAAAGGTGAATTTTCTCAAGATTTTTGAGAATTTTCTTATTTGACTTTAAATTATTTTACATTATCGGCTGCCGTTTAAAAAATATTGGTTATAAGTTGTTCGTATTTTTGTGTTTTACCACAAAAATCCATACTAAAAAATGATAGAGATCAGTTTTAAGATAATTTTGTTAATATTTGGAAATTACATTTTCATATACAAATACACTTTCCGATTTATTGCAATTTAAGAGACATTTAACATCATCGGAAAACTATTTCCTCTTTAAGAAAATTTATAATTTTCAAAAGTATGCATATTTGATGATCCAAGATTGAAATATGCGTTTTGCTGGCGTTTCTATAAATAGCTGGCAGTAAAATTTCAAAATATAATATTATTCAAGGAATTTTGGTATAACTTTCAAATAAATTTACTGTTGTGAAGAATATTTTTTTATCGGGTATTTTTTTTAGCTTAAAATAATGTTTCGTAAAATTAGAAGGAAACTAGACGAATATTTCATAAAACATGAAAATTTTGTTGCGAATTTCTCAAAAACAATCTATACTCTTAATTTTTATTAGATTTATTTTATGCGGAATATTAAATATTTACTTATGCTTTAAAAACGACATAAAGTCCCATTTTTGGTGATAAAATTTTTAGCAAATTTTGTTGCCATTCGTACCTTATTTACGTACCTTAATTTAATATTTTGTCTTTTGTCATTTGAATGGTTTGATGCAGCTCTCCAAGATTCCCTATCTAGTGCTAGTCGTTTCATTTCAGTATTCCCCCTACATCTTACATCCCTAACAATTTGTTTCACATATTCCAAACGTTGCCTGCCTGTACAATTTTTTCCTTCTACCAGTCCCTCCAATATTAAAGCGATTATTCCAGAATGCCTTAAAATGTGGCCAATACGTCTGTCTCTTCTTTTAACTATATTTTTCCAAATGCTTCTTTCTTAAAATCTGTTTGCCGCAACACCTTTTCATTTGCCACTTTATCCACCCATCTGATTTTTAACATTCTCCTGTAGCACCGAATTTCAAAAACATCTAATCTTTTCTTCTCAGGTACTCCAATCGTCCAAGTTTCACTTACATACAAAGCTACGTTCCAAACATATACTTTCAAACATCTTTTCATGATGTTTAAATGAATTTTTGATGTAAACAAATTATATCTCTGACTAAGGCTCATTTCCCCTGTGCTATTCGGCATTTTATATCGCACCTGCTTCGGCCATCTTTCGTAATTCTACTTCCCAAATAACAAAATTCTTCTACCTCCACAATCTTTTCTCCTCCTATTTTCACATTCAGTGGTCCATCTTTGTTATTTCTACTACATTTCATTACTTTTGTTTTGTTCTTGTTTATTTTCATGCGATAGTTCTTGCGTAGGACTTCATCTATGCCGTTTATTGTTCTTCCTAAATCTATTTTACTCTCGGCTAAAATTACTATATAATCAGCAAATCGTAGCATCTTTATCTTTTCACCTTGTACTGTTACTCCGAATCTAAATTGTTCTTTAACATCATTAACTGCTAGTTCCATGTAAAGATTAAAAAATTACGGAGATAGGGAACATCCTTGTCGGACTCCCTTTCTTATTACGGCTTCTTTCTTATATTCTTCAATTGTTACTGTTGCTGTTTGGTTCCTGTACACGTTAGCAATTGTTCTTCTATCTCTGTATTTGCCCCTAATTTTTTTTAAATGCTGAACATTTTATTCCAGTCTACGTTATCGAATGCCTTTTCTAGGTCTATAAACGCCAAGTATGTTGGTTTGTTTTTCTTTAATTTTCCTTCTATTATTAATCTGAGCGCTAAAATTGCTTCCCTTGTCCCTATACTTTTCCTGAAACCAAATTGGTCTTCTCCTAACATTTCTTTCACTCTCCTCTCAATTCTTCTGTACAGAATTCTAGTTAAGAGTTTTTATGCGTGACTAGTTTAGCCAATTGTTCTGTATTCTTCACATTTATGTGCTCCTGCTTTCTTTGGTATAATGGCTATAATACTCTTTTTGAAGTCTGATGGTACTTCCTCTTTTTCGTAAATATTACACACCAGTTTGTATAATCTATCAATCGCTTCCTCACCTGCACTGCGCAGTAATTCTGCAGGTATTCCATTTATTCCAGGAGCCTTTCTGCCATTAAAATCTTTTAATGGTCTCTCAAATTCAGATCTCAGTATTGCTTCTTCCCTTTCATCCTCTTCGACGACCCCTTCTTCATCTATAATACCATTTTCTAATTAATTTCCTCCGTATAACTCTTCAATATATTCCACCCACCTATCAACTTTTCCTTTCGTACTATAAATCGGTGTACCATTATTGTTTAATACATTATTAGATTTGAATTTATGTACTCCAAATTTTTCCTTAACTTTCCTGTACGCTCCGTCTATTTTACCAATGTTCATTTCTCTTTCCACTTCTGAACAATTTTCTTTAATCCATTTTTCTTTCGCTAGTTTTTACTTCCTGTTAAATACTGAATAGTATTTCTTAATTGTCAAGTTCCTTTTACTTTCTTCATTACTAGCACTATTATATTTTCTACGTTCATCCATCAACTGGAATATATCCTATGAAATCCAAGGTTTTTACCAGTTCTCTTTGTTCCGCCTAAGTTTGCCATGTGTATATTTTTCTATTATGATTTTTAAACTGGGTGTTGGCAATTACTATATTATACTTCATGCAAAACTCTATAAGTCGGTCATCTCTTTCATTCCTTTTGCTCAGCCCGTATTCACCCACTATATTTCCTTCCTTGTCTTCTCCAATGCTTGCATTCCAATTTCCAACTATTATTAAATTTTCACCTCCTTTTACGTGTTTAATTGCTTCATCAATCTCTTCGTATACACACTCTACCTCATCATCATCATAGGCGCTTGTTGGCATATAGACGTTAACAATCGTTGTCGGTTTAGGTTTTGATTTTATCCTTATTTCAATGACCCTATCACTATGCATTTTGAAATACTCTACCCTCTTCCCTATCTTCTTCATTTGTTCATTACGAAACCTACTCCTGCCTTCCCATTATTTGAAGCTGGGTTAATTATTCTAAAATCACCTGACCAAAAGTCGTTTTCCTGTTCCCACTGAACTCGCTAATTCTTATTATATCTAAATTTATCCTCTCTGGTATAATTTAGAGCTAGTGTTGACTGTATTTTTGATAAGATGGTAGATGATGAGATGAAGCAACGCTAGTTCTTCTTGAATCGTTATATTTAATTTCTTGTCCCCCTTGATGTTTTGGTTGAATTACAATAGTTACATTAAACATAATATTATATGACACTTTAGTCATAACTGAACTTGAATACTATCAATAAACTAGGAGTCCCCTTGGACTGAAATGAAAACACGAACGCACTGCGCGGGATTGTGACGTAGAATCCCGCGCAGTGCGGGATTCTACGTACGAGTGTGAGATTCTAACGTACGGCTTAACTCGCCGGTGAGCGCTAGCACCCGCTAGATCACAGCACCGGACAGCTCGACGTGGAACAGAACACGCCGCCCACCAATTATAATTACCATAATTATAATTCTATGATGCATCACATGAAATAAAACTTAATATGCAAATAAAGTGTATTACAGAAAAAAATTACATAAACTTTGAGAGTACATAAACTCATTATTCATTGGGTGTCTTTTGGATACCCCAATGGTTGGATGAGAAATTCACCTTCGTGCGAGTCACGAAGGGTACGCTCGATGTTATACTAGTGTCGGGATACTTCCAGCATGGATGGAGTATCGATGACTTGCTGGCGAAGTTGGCAGGATTCTGGACGGTCTCTCGGGCACCAGAGTGCTGGTGGCTCTGGACGCTAATGTCAAGTCTTCCCCTTGGGGTTCACTACTCACTGACCCCATAGGTGCTGATCCCGAATTGATCGTGGAAGGCAGGAACCTCTACTTGTTTAATGATGCAGAACAACCGCCAAGTATCTCTTCCGAACTGGAGGAAAGTTACATCGACGTCACGTTGGTGACGCGTGACTTGCTGCGAAGTACAAGTAGTTGGACTGCGTAGGCCGAGGCCAGTGTGAGCCATCATAGGCTTATAACCTATGAGATCTTTTACGGAGGCAGCCTAAGAGCACCAGATTTGGGACGCTAAAACCTTAGGGGTCTGAATCAGCACATGCTGCGGCGCGAGTGTGCGGCTGTCTTGCGGGTTGGAATGGCGCATGGAGCACAGAAAAGAGGTGGAATTGATGGCTGAACAATTCGGCCGGGTCATCAAGACTGGCTGCGATAGGGTCCTACGGCGGCCTCAGCCAATGGACGGACTGTAGGGTAGTGGCCAATCCGATGATCGGGGAGTGCCTGGAGCCGTTATGACCGCTGCTTCGGGGGAGCCGTCTGTTAAACACAGGCTGAAACCCGGGGAAAAACTGGTGGTCCTCTTAGTCCACCTTTGCGTGCTACGCGCCAGGGTTAGGTCAGCTAGGAGAAGATACCAGCTTCGCCCCCTAACGGGGATTATCGTTGATGACGTGCGCGCTGAGCGTCTGGTGATCTACAGGCGCGCCCGTAATGAGTACGTTCATGCCATCTAGAAAGCCAGACTCAAGTTATGGCAAGACCCCATGCGCTAGTTGCAGCGCAGCCCCTTTCAGCTGCGGCCAAACCTGTTGCACATGCTGTCCAGTGTTCGATGCGAATTTCGTGGAGGTGACCACACTTTAACATCTGTGGCGACACTCCATGCGTTCCTGTGTACTCTGTTTCCACATGCTCCTGATGTTGAAGCAGAGGTCGGCATTAGGGTGAGTGAGACACCATTCCCTTGCGTACGGGCTGTGGAACCCGTAGCTATAGACCGAGTTTTTCTCGAATGTCACTGAGAAAGGCACCCGGGATTGACCAACTTGACCAGGATATTTTCTATCTGCTGCCTGTCATATGAGAGGCGCTTGGCAGGCTGTTCTCGGGGTGCCTAGGCTGGATATGCTTTCCGACATGTTGGAAAGTGGCTTTGGTGAGGGTGCTCTTAAAATCAGGAAAGGATCCGAGTGAGTTCAGCAGTTATCGACCCATCAGCATCTTGCCCGTAATCGGCAAGTTGCTTGAAAGGCTGTTTGTGGAACGGCTCTGGGGAAGCATCGATATAAACTCACTTCTAATTCGAGCTCAATATGGCTACATGAAAGGGGTTGGCACCGAGGATTGCATCTTAAATGCTCTTGCCGAGGTGGAAAGCGCCGACTGTATTTGGTTTGCTAGGCATTTCTCCCACCACCACCAATATAGAATACTATGCAAAAATTCACTAAGTTCTTGTTTACCCATATGTTGGTCTGTAGTTACTTATACAGCAACATGACAGTGTATTGTGAACATTATTGCAGAGGCCATAAGGTCGAAGTTGCAAAACTCTTAATAAAAAATGAGTCCAACATCCAGTAATTCATAAACCGCTCAATCCGTATCCGTAATATTCCACCAAACTTTGCTTAACGTCCAGTCTGAAAATTACACTAGAAAACCAGTCAAAATTATAAAACTAGTAGCAATAATATCACACGTCTACTCTTTACGATTTCCTCCGCTCAACTTTAGATCTAATCACCTAATCCATCCTAAATTTAGAAACAGTATATTGTAGTATTATCTCTGTATATATTGTATTTAACATAATTCATTTCTCACCTAAATTATTATTAATATCATTAAAATTACTAAATTAAATACTAAACATATACCAAAAATAATAAAAAATTCTAGTCTTTTTTAGAAATTTAAGTATTACTAAAATTATTACTAACTGGTAAAAATTAGTTGTAACTAGTAAAATATAAATACTTTTTTAACTATTTACAAACTCTGGTAACTTAATTTACAAAAAATAAAATAACAGAAATTGAACTATACTAAACCGAAAACTCAACACCAATTATATATACTAAAAACCTTACTTATTATTTATCAAATATTAAAAACTTAAACATATCAATCTTAAATTTATTACAATATCATTAACTATACCTTAATTCTAAAAATAAATCATTAAATATTTATATGTACCTAGATCATTTGGATATACATTTAGATAGAAATTTTACTTTATTTAATTCTTCTGAATCCAGCTTGCAGTTATAAATTGCTGATGGTGCCCTTAATGTTATTTTTGTAAGTATCAGAAGCGATAGGAAAAACTTGGATCTACTCCTGACTTATATACAGAAATTTCTAACTCACATCCATGTATTGATTCTCTTGAAATCAATGTACATAAAGATGAATCGAATACTTATTGCTTGCCGGGATTTCTTTCATTTTCTTGTGGTAGATCTGTCGGTACAGGGGGTGGTGCTGTTATTTTCTATAGAGATAATTTACAAATCCATGAGCTTGCTATCGAATTTATCAATGCAGAACTGCTATTGATGATCTTCAGATGCAAAATGAAAGCTTCTTTCTTCTTATTTGCTATATGCCTCCAGATTCTCATTTTAACTTTTTTTAATGCAGAATTAGATTTTTTTTTATCGAATAGCATTGTCAAAAATGAAAGGAATATCATACTGTTTGGTGACATAAATATATGTTGTCTCTCAAATGCCTGTGGGTCATCAGAATATATTAACATTCTGTATAATTATGGTATTCTCTACAGTATAATGAAACCAACAAGGTAAGAATTAATAAATAACATATTAGTATCTTCTCGTTTAGATAATATTAATTAAAGAATTCAGAAAGATTATACTTCTTTTGTCGAAAAAACAATATAAGCCTGCTGATAATTATTTTATTTGGAAATTATTGGAAAATATTTGGAAAACTTGGGTTAGATTTATGTCCCTGACCATTGTCATGATATCCCTGTTAGAAAACAGGGATAGATTAAATCTAATTTAAGTGATCATTTCTATAATCAAATATTATTTAATAAATCGGTGAATCAAGGGATCCGAACATGTAACTGGTAGTCATTACTGGATTTGAATAATCCAGAAAACATTTATAATGAAATAAGTAAAAAATTCAATGATATATATAAATAGTAACCTAAAAGTACAACTGAAATTAATAATGTTCAAAGACACCTTGCAAATCCCTGGTACAACAATAAAATCAAATCATTGATTAAAGAAAAGATAGGCTTTGGGAAAAGGCAAAAAGAGGTAGAGGGAATATTGAATTACGAAACAGATTTAAAAAGTTGGGAAATGAGTTAACTTCCCTGATTCTTAAAAAAAGAAACTATTACTTTAATACATTCCATAAATTTAGTAAAAATATCTGTTCCGTTCTACGTGGAGCCGTCCGGTGCTGCGATCTAGTGGGTGCTAGCGCTAACCGGAAAGTTAAGCGCTCGTACTAGTATTCTACGTTAGAATCCCGCTCAGTGCGGTCGCATTTTCATTTCAGTCCAACGGGACTCGTAGTTTCTTGATAATGTTCAAGTTCAATCATGACTAAAGTATCATACATTTTTAAGCTTAATGTAACTATCGCAATTGAATTAAAATGTTAGGGGTCATTCATGTTAGGGGGCTCGTCGTACCTGCTGAGGATGGTACAAATGTACCTCAGTGGAAGGAACTGAGAATTATGTCCGAAGAAGGGGCGGAGGTCTTTGTTCCCATGCAGTGTGGAGTGCCACAGGGATCAATCCTGGGCCCCATTCTGTGGAATGTGGTGTATGACGACCTCCTTCGGAAGAAGTGGCCACCTGAGCTGGAGTTGGTGGCTTCCGCCGACGATTTGCCGGTGATGATGACGGCAAAGGAACTGTATAAGGTGGTGAGGATTGCAACAGAGGCGGTTGAAAAAATGAAGACGTGGCTTCAGGGCAGGGACTACAACTGGCAGCCAGAAAGACAGAAATCGGATCGATGATATGGAGACGGCGTATACCCGCATTTTCTATCAAAGTTAATTGGGAGGAGATTGCTCCAAAGGACGGGACCAAGTACCTGGGAGTGTAGCTCCACAGGTCGAGTGGCTTCGCATTTCATGTGCAACAGGTGGCCATGAAGGCGGAGTGAATGTCCACGACACTGATGAGGCTGATGGCCAATGTCGGGGGTCCCAGTGCATCTAAACATAGGATGTTAGCGTCTACGGTGGTGTCGGCTACATTGGATGCGGCGTCGGTATGGTGGGAGGCCTTCAGGATAGGGAAAAATGCTCGGAGGCTGATCAGCATATATATAATTTTTGGCAATCAGGGTGGCCCAACTATACAAAACAGTCTCTCTGGATGCTTCACTAGTGGTGGCGGGAATGCCACCGTTGGACCTCGTGGCCAAGCAAAGAAAGAACACGACCACTGAATGTAAATAAAAGAGGAGGTGAGGAGCAGCATGTTTACTGAATGACAGGAGAGGTGGAAGAATACAAAAGAAGGACATTATAGCTGCATTTTGATCCCAGAGCTAGCTGCGTGGGTCAATAGACTACATGAGGAGGTGGACTTCTAGATGGCTCAGTGGCCAACTGCTAACGGGTCGTTTGGGGTCTACCTCCGCAGGATTGGAAGGAGGTTCCAAGTTGGAAGGAAGAATTGCCATGTGACGTATTGGACTCGCCGGGGGAGCTGTTGCTCTCGTCTGGTAAGTGTTGGACCATGTGTGCTCAGTGGTTTATAAAAGTGCTTGACCAGAACCTACTGTAGGAAGAACTTGAAAAGGACAGCGAGGATATCAGTTGAGGGCAGCGTTGGGCGCCAGCCTTCGGTGAAGGGTGTGGGTGGTTTCCCGTGGTCCGCGTTGCTGCCATCTGAGGCCGTCATAGATGTGCGGGGTTAAGAAGAATCCACGTGTATAGTGTATATATTGAGTTGTAAATGTAATATCAATGTGATTTGTAAATATTTGTATGAATGTGAGGTGTGCCTGTGATGCACGTGATGCTGAGGTTGTGTCTTTACATCAGTTCCAGCACGACGTTGCGTGAGGGAGTGGTTTTTTAGTTGATCCCATTGCAGTAGTAGGCGGTGCCCAACACACCTAGTGTGTACGGGCGTGGGCGTTTGCTTTGGGTAAATTTTGTTACTTCCGACGTAAAAAAAAAATGATTGTGAATCTCATATGTCCGCAGGTATAACAACTTTTAAAATTTATAACTTAATTATGTTATTTTCAAAACTTCGCTGTGTGACATATATATTTTATTACAATTATTTTCTATAATATTATTTCTGTTTTGTTATTATTTTCTGTGTAGATATATTTTGATAAGACTTCTCCGAGTAGGATTTTAGATCTTAGAAGGTTTAATTTTTCTTTTGTATGATAAAAATATTTTCATTCAGCATTATTATTCTTATAATTATTATTACTATTATTAATAATATTATTATCATTGCTATTACTATGTAATTTTTATTTGTAAGTGCTCCTTCAATTAGCTAAATTTAGTTAGAAGAAGAAAATAGTAACATATTTAATTAAAAATTAAATGTGTATTTAATTAAAAACATTTACGCTTCTCGGCCTCTGGCCCAATTATTTCACTAAATGTTATATTTGCTTTCATGCGTTTACTGTATGTTTTGGTACTATATTGTTTGCAGGTTCTCAGTAATTTGGCTTATCGATGCTGAATGAAAGAAGCTTACCTCCTAGTGTGCTGTCTCTTTCTGCGACATCTCAATTTCCCCCAAGGGAGAGGAGCACCCGCCTCGTAAGTGTCTGTTCGCCACACCACCCCCTCTGTTCGTAGACATGAGTGGCTTAATCGGAGGACATCTTCTTGCCCTCAAACTTATCACATTACACAGTCATCAGTCGGACTCGTGAGATATCACTGAAGCAAATACCTCAAAAGATATTCACATCAGTAAATTCCGCTCTAGTCAAATTTGCCTTCAAAAAATACATCATACCCAGTAAATGAACAACGTAGCCCACGGAACTGCTAAATTAACTGACTACACGTGGAAGATCAAAGAACCCGCGCCACTAATTCTATTGAATTCTATCACCAACTAAACTGTATGTACCCACTTTACAATACGATTATTTCAGTAATTTATGCCACACAGCATATTAATAATTTAAGTCAACCATGCCATGACAGCATCAATAAATTAGTGACTGGAGTGGTAACAACGAGAATAATGTCCCAGAGGACCTCAGATCTGATCCGTCTCCAACGGATCAGATGTGGGAGATCTAGTCTCCCACTTCATCTCCAACTTTGAGGACCACTTGGATTTACAGCTAGGTTGACCATAACTAACATTTACTTATTTGCCTACTAATAAATGTACACTGCTATTCAACAAAACGCCATGCTTAAGTCTGTAAACCTTACTCGGGAAACTGAAGATCACGGTCCCGAGCACGACCCCCATTGAAACTCGAACCACACTAACCGGGGCTCGGTGCCAAGCACGACAACCTCCAGCCAATCAAACTGCAATTAACTCGCAGATAGAGAAAGGAATTTTCTTTCAATTTCCCTGACAATTCTTGTACGTTCAGCTTCGTACCGGGGACAGATATAGACGACATTGTCGACAGTGTCGTCGACTCTACAGTCTGAGTACAAGCCCGAATCAGCCAAACCCAACCTTGCCAAACGATCACTAAACACACCATGTCTTGAGAGGAATTGCATTGAATAACGATTGGGAGAAACCAAGCTAACTGCTCGCAACTCCCTAAACTTTTTTTTCTGTTTGTCTATAATTTCTCCCACCACCACCCCATTTTGTCGCCCTAAATCATAAAAACGAATGTCAGTACACAAACAGCTACTGTTCCTAAAAACAGTTTAGCAACCGATACCTTAATTATAATTAGCTACTAGAGCTTATCTAACTGCGTGAGCGGAATAAGCTCGGTGTCCTACACCACTCTCTTGACTGTCCCGCCGCTCATTTGTCATGCATTACTGAAATGGGTAGGAGCACCCGGTCAGCATACTAAAATAGATGACTTGCCAATAAATAAAAATTTATTGCATCAAGGACAGCAATTTGCTGCCACGCCTAGGTAGCTGAATGCCAGCAAAGAACCTGTCCAAAGCCAGCCATTTCTCGAGAGTATCTTCCTACAGCAAGCGGTAGGAGTCTTATATCCCTTAAACTACTGATGCCGGTTGAACAAAGCAACGACATCAAGGAACTTCCACAAGGTCCGACAATGCGGCTCACGCCACATTGACTCCCTGATTAGGAGTGGCCAATTTTCCCCTTGACGTCTAAGTTAAAGGGTGGCCTGAGTTCTGGCCTACCCAAGAGCTGGGCAGTAGAACATCATGTGTTCATTCGACTGGACCTCCCCGCAGACGCACAACTCATCAGCTGCCAGATGGAACCGAAAAAAATATTGGTTCAATTTCGCGTGGTTGGAGAACCCTTGTGTTATCATTGCCTATAAAAACGAACTAGAGATGTACAATTCACCCTTGTTATGTATAAATATATACAAGGAGCTACCCTTAGTTGTGTCGTGCGATTCTAGCTGCCATTCTTCCATTGCTAGTCTGTAAAGCCTCCTCCGGAGACGGGAGATGGGCAACTCTTCGAAACTGTGAACCTGTGCATTGCGATCACCGTTCGCCTCCGGTACAGCATCGACTCGAAATCGCATCCCAAATACCTCGACCTCCCAACCCCTTCGCAATTTTCACACCGAATTTTCACCACTAAATCGATTGGGTGAGCCTTTCGAAATACGATGGTAGCCTCGCAGAAGGTGGCTTTAAACTCACCAGTGTATACGATTAAGGTTTTGTTCTGGGCGCTCCTAAAATTTTGAAGAAGTGCTCAATTTATTTCTAACCTATACGCCCAAATGGACGTAGCATAAGAAATCATACGTTTGAAGACACCTCGGTATATGTAAAAATGACGGCCCGACAGCCCGTAATCCTTTAGTGCAATCCTCCTAAGCTTGTTCATCACAGAAACGGCGTCCACCGCAACTTTCTCGTTACCGCAAGCGCCTCGCTTACGCATTAAAAAATAGCAAAGTTATAGCGATCCGCTGACCTCGGGCCTGACGGTCTAACTACTTGTACTTCATAGCAAATCCCCAGTCACCAGAGTGACGTCGATGTTTGTTTCGGTGAAGTTGGCGGTTGTTCTGAATCATTAAACAAGTTTAGGTTCCAGGCTTCAACGAACTGTTCGAGACCAGCACCTCTGGAGTCAGTGAGTGATGAACTCCGGGAGACTTGGGATTAGCGTCCAGAACAACCAGCACTCTGGAGCCCTTGAGACCGTCCAGAATCCTACCCAAATTCGCCAGCAACTCATTGCTACTCCATCCAAGCTGGAAGTATCCCGACACTAGTACGACTTCTAGTTTACTGCTTGTGATTCACACGACAGTGAGTTGCTCATCGGACCAATAGGACATTCAGAAAACACCCAATGAATATGAGACAACCTCAATCGCGGAGGGTGGCCGTCCCCCGTGATAATGATTAACATCCACGCCGCCGAAACCGACCACCCTCTCCGCGACCACGTACGGTTCCTGGACCAAGAGGATCTCGAGCTTGTACTCCTCAAGGCTTCACTGGTGGCCACCCGGGAATGATGTAGATTTAACTGCCCGAGGCGTAAGCATTAAACATGGTGGAGTCCATCCGCAAAGGCTTCCCCCAATTCCGGCGTCGCCATAAGCTGTATCTTTTATAGCTCACGCCCGAGCAATATCATCCACCCTGCACTGCTTACCCTCGACCTGGTGTCCAGAATCGCTGCCTTTCACCAAGGTGCAGGTGGCTCACTTTTCAGGGCAGTTCGCTGCTCTGTGTTCCGGAAGAGCACTGTGACCACACATCTCCGACTGCGCTCTGCAGCCGAGAGGGGTGTGACCAAAGCCCTGACACTTGAAGCATCGGGCGACCTCTATATGATCGACGACCCTACATGAGGTCCACCGGAAAAACAAACGTCCACCGCTCACCATGACCAGGCGGATATTTGGCGAGGTCTCCAACAGCCGGTCACTCTTAGGGACCTACTTCCTTCCCATCTGCCGAACCACCTTGTTTACCCGAAGGAAATCTTCGACGGCTATATCCTATAACGGATTTTGACCGTGCACGGCCTTGAGGATTTTGGGCTCCTCTACCCTTGTCGCCCTTGGCATATCATACACCAATATATGCTGCCTCCGCTCGGCCAGCAACTGAGCCATCAGCCCGTTCCTTGTCAGAACGTCGGCCTCCAGTAGCTGCTTTGCCTGCTTCTCACTTACGACTTCCAAAATGATGCCATGGTCCCTTGTTTTTGTGACCCAGAAGATTGGAGTCTTTCTCTACTCCGATCCAGAACCTTCATAAAGGTTAGCTTCGTCGCTACCGACGAAGCCCCGGAACAGGTTTTATTGGGACCACCTTGACAGTGGCACGCTTAATGACAGTGGCCCCGACGACGTGTACGTAGAACACTATCCTTGCAGAAAATCGCTACTGGTAATTCAAATTGCAGGTTTACAGCACGGAAACAGAAGTCAAGATGCGATCTGGCGACTGGTGTTGTCCACAGTGCATTCTGTCCTCTTATACGAAGCGGAATAATGAGCCCATGCATTAAGATTTGAAAGAAACCAGAAGCAGCTCGCGCAGGTGCAACGCACCGCGGCCTTGCAAGTCGCTTCCGCGTATCGGACGGTTTCTACGCCTGCCTTTTTGTGGTCTCCGGTGTCATATTTCTTGCTTTTTTGGCAAGGGAGCGCCAGACGGTCTACAGAGGCAAAGTCCAGGAGATCATTACCAAGGATAAACAGATTCCCACTTTGTCACAGGCAAGAGACCTGGGACCACGAGACCAGATGACAATGGACCGCAAGGCTTATCCCTCTGGTCGAATCGTGAATTGAGCGGCGGCACGGGGAGGTGAAGTACTACGTGAACTAGTTTTTAACGGCTCACGGGTACTTCCGCGCTTATCTCCTGTGCTCGGTGGCTGGCAGATCGTGGGACACTAGAGGCGGATCTCGGACATTTCAGCCCCCACAAAATGGTAGCGATATTGCTCCGTTATCTGAGTTGGTGGGAGTTTGCGGCCCGATTTATCGGCAGCATTTTTAAGGAAAGGCTCCTAGGACCAAGAAGGGTGACCTGGATAGTCTTGAAAATTAAGTAGCGGCCTTTTCAGGCTAGGATAAAAGGATGCGACCTGAAGTAATGTTTTAAACGGTTCCGATTGAATCCTAGTAGAAAGAGATGTGGTTTCAGCCGGTAGTAATGGCGACTGGATATACCACCAGCTGGAGCCCTACACTCCGTACGTAAATGCATTTCCAATTCCCGCCTCAAGAAATAAAATTATTATCAATATTTTTTCCTTCTTTTACACTAAACTGGCAAGACCTAACTGTGGAGATCATGCGGCTTGGTATCTGCTCTCGCATAAAAACTTCAAGCCAGAGCCACTGAGATTTGTTCCTTCATTACTAGCCTCCCTCTGCCTTTCTCTTTCATACATTATTGGGAATTGGACTTAATCTCCTCACTCTTCAAAGCGTCTTTCCTCCTTCTTTGTTTGAATAACAATGTGTGTGTGTGTAGCATGCAACTGCCGTCTAGTTGTCTCTATTATGAAAAATTCTCCCGATTACGTTATCAGAACTGAAGCTGCCTGTCACATCTGCAAGATCTTGTCTTTTGTCCTGCCAAGGACTGCACATAAAAACGAGTGTTTGGCATCGTCTCTCTGTTCTCCGCAATATTTGCATCGCAATAATCGAATTTTCCCCATCTTGTGAAAATAAGAGCAGAAATAGTTATGGTTTGACAGAAACTGGGTGAGATAGAAGTCCAGCTTTTCCTGCTGTGGTACAACCCACTCTTGTCGTCTTTAATCAGTCCATCTGTCCTTTCCATCCCGTTTGGGGCGTCCAGACGGAACGGAAGCTGTTCGCGGTCCGCGTTTAAGCGCATAGGATGGATATGAATAGAGCTCTTCTTCAAAATTTAAGGAATGCCCAGCGCAGAGCCTTAATCGTATGCTCTGGTGTTTTTAGAACAACCTCCTACGAGGCTACCATCGTATTGGGAAAGGCTCTACCAATCGATTTAATAGTGAAAGTTTGTGCAGCGATGTTGATATTGCGAAGAGGCCAGAAGGCCGATGTATTTGGGGTGCGGTTTCCATGCGGGCCAGTATCGAAGCGAAACGGTGATCACAAAGCACCGGATCTAAATTTCATTTAGTTGCCCATATCCCGCCTGCAGAAGAGACTGCAGAGCCACGCGATGGAAGCATGGAAGCTGGAATGGGTCACCATGACTAAAGGAAGATCCTTGTATAACTTTATACAGGATCTAAGACGATGGTATGACTCGAGCTCGTTTATAAGGGCAACGGGTGCCCAGGAGCTCACCAACCACGTTAACTTGAATCAATATCTGCTTTAGTTCCGCCTGACAGCTGATGCGCTGTGCGTCTGCGGGGAAGTGCAGTCAAATAACAACTGATATTTGACTGCCTTCTCTTCGAGGGGAGAGCGATCGGGCCATCCTGGAACTTAGAGATTAAGGGGAAAATTAGCCGCTCACAAGCGGCGAGTCAATATGGCCGCATTGTCGGACCGTGTGGGTGTTCCTTAATTCGTTTGTTTTGTTCAACCGGTATCAGTAAATTACCTAAGGGGAAAGACTCCTACCGCACTGCTGTGGAAAGCTAACTTAAATATATATATGGATGACCACCAGCCAAATTTAGGCTCCAAGCGCTTTAATATAGTGGATAGGTTTTTGCTGGCATTCACCGATCTAGGCGTAGCAGAGAGTTGCTGTCTAGATGAAATAAATTTTATTTTATGGATATCATTACATTTTTAGTAGTTGACGGGGTGCGCTTAGCCATTTTATCAAATATATAACAAGCGAATGTTTGGGACACGTAAGCCGGTGGTATTTGGCACCGCGCTTAGTCCGCTCACGCTGTTATGTAAGCTCTAGGAGCTGTTTAGGATACTGGTCGCCAAACTGTGCGATGCTCAGTTGCCGTTTGAGGCACAGATATTTGGTCTTATGTTTTAGGGCGACCGATTGGGGTTGTGGCGAGAGAAACGCCAAGCAAACCAATGTCAGTCGCCTGCTAGGCCTCAGTATGGGTGGCATCCCACCACCCATGCAAATTCGACACCCTCCACCCCTTTAGGTGGGGGACAAGGTTGTCGAGATAAAATTGGTTTTACGGTGAAGACCTATGATATTATTAATTGTGACAAGGTTGTTGATAGTATCACCGATCTTTTGGATCTTGAAACTAGAGAGGAAAATGTTATCAGTAAAAGTAGTACGGATGATACTTTTGATGATGGCAACAAGACCAAACGACTAGGTCAGATATTGTAAAGTGGGATCTGTTTTGAAACTTATCGGGAAGGTGCATTCTTTGGCTGAAAAAAAAATCTAATTTAATTATTAGTACGCTTTAAGTGTGAGATTTCAGCACTAAGAGATGATCTAGCACTGATCCAAAGAGAAAATTTTGAATTAAAACCTATCATTCTTAAACAAACTGCATTACTAAAGATAGTACCACTCTTACTGTCGGTAAAAAACGTGGTAAAAGAAAGAACTAAGTCGATTTGTTCAAGTACTGACGAAGTTATTAAAAAGAAGGATGAGTATAACTTTCACTTGAATTTTGAGCGCAGCTCTAATTTCTCCACCGATGATGTGCGAATAAAGACTGGATTAGCTTTAAATTCTGAGAGGAATGAAGACCATAATCCAAATTCGGATAATAGCTCTACTTCCTGGTCTACAGTTATTAGAGTGAGCGAAAATACTGAGCCAAAGTAGTCAGAAAGAAATTCAATTCAAGAGAAAGTGTATTCGGAAGAAGCAAAGAAAGTGGAAATCTTATAAAAGCGGAAAAAATGTTCGGTACTCGCTCTGCCCTGCATGTTACCTCTTCTAACATTAGAGAACTTCTGGAATCTGCAAATTTAAAATCATTTGATTTCACTAGGGTGAAAACTAAGTATGATAGATATAATTCCTTTCACGTTTTAGTAGCCTAGGCTGACTTTGCAACTATTAATGATTTTGATAAATGGCCTAAAGGCGTTCTTGTAGTTCCGTTTTAACAAAATTCAGTGAATATTGAAAAAATCCCAGCGAAGGATAGCTTGGATCGACCCCGTAATGAATGATTTAAAAATATTTTAATCTGTCAGGAGTCTTAGGACAAAAGCGGATGAAGTATATAGTGCGGTTATCGATCGTTAATATGATGTAATTGCACTCACTGAGAAACGGTTAAGTGATGAATTCAACAGTTGCAATTACTTTCCGGACAATTATACCGATTTTAGAGCTAACAGGATCTACTGCTCTGGAATTTGAAACGGGGAGGTGGAGCCCTGGTAGCGGTTAATAAGAAAATGACTTGCTTCAGAAGGCGGGAGTTAGTCTGTTTAGGAGTGTTCATGGTTGAAATTTCAAATTCCTGGGATTAAGAATCTCTTGTTTTGTTGCTAGTATTTTCCTCGTTTTTGCTTTCCTGTTTGGTCGATCAGTATTTGAGAAAAATTAATTTTAGTGTAGATCGTGGATTATTTGATATTATGTCGCGAGATATTAATGCAAGTAGTATAATTTGGCAGGATCTTTCACTATTCTCTAAAGTCATCTTCTTCATCATCACTGTTTTGGATAAGTTGGGGCATCGTCAGATCACTGTAGCTGTAAAAGACAGATTATTACTCAACTTAATAAAAGCTATCAAGTACCTCGGTATGCTATTTGATTCGAAGCTTCTTTCTACGAAGCATGTTCCCTTTATCGACAGCAAAGCAAGGATAAATCTTGGATTGGACAAGCAGATAGGTCGAGACTTTGTAAGTAATCAGTAGCTGCTCTTTGTTGTACAAATCTATTGTCTGAATCCATCTTGAATTTCCATCAGTAATTTTGAATTGAGAAAGAGCTTTTACGGCCGTGTTGATAGAAAGCGTTCAGGGTAGAAAAAATTCCCCAGTGAAGCTAGAGTGTTGGATTATGAGCTCGTGTGTAGTGACTTAAAAGTGTCGACTTTATCAAACGATATTCTATGTTATTGTCTTCTTTCAAAAGTTATTGAGAAATGAGAGCGTTATTCCAATGGACATTGGACCGAGAACACCAGTCCATAGTGTTAAAAATTATAAGTAAAAATTTAGAATTGTAAGTGACTGCGCACCTATTGCCATCTATCTCTCGGAGTAAAGAATGATAATACGACATGGTTGAACCTTTCTGTGATCAACCATATCACATGGCAAAAGAATTAAAAAGAAATTGCTCCAAACTTTCTTAAGTGTTACCTTACCAAAAACGATAAATCGCTCGGTTTAATTCTATTTTATTACAACGTAGTGTTTTATTTATAACGTCTTAAATTTAAGATAAATGATTTTAAGTTGTTTCTGGATTTTATCCTGCAACTTGGATTATGTAAAAAAGTATCAAACTGTTCTATTCTCGCAAAGGTATCTTTGCTCACACTGGATGGCTGCTTCGGTCCACTGTAGGTGAATCAGACTGCTGGAAGAAGAGTTTGAAGGAGGTCTAATAAAAAAAAATATTTATTAATTTTTTTATTTTTTTGAGCATTTTCAAATTAATTACAGTTTTATTTTAATAACTTTTTATAATAGCTCTTTATTTTCATTTTATCTATAATATTTTAATTCCTTACACATCTGCAGAAAGATTACATTTAAACAGAATTTTTTCAGTAATTTGAATTAGCAATAAAATTGCCATCTGTGATGAACAACTTTTGATTGCCTAAATGAACAACTTTCTTAATTGTAAAAATAGAATCAATTTATTTGTATGTAACACAATGTTGCTTATAATATTGTTCAGAATAGTGCTAAAAATAACTGTTTTTTGGAAAGGGAGGTATTTTATCGATTAAGACAAGTAACAAGCTGAAAATGAAAGTGCTGTTTTTGTTTTTTTTTTAACTGGCAAGATGTTTTATTTCATTTTTTTTCTTCATTTTAAGCGTAATAAATTATTTCTAATCCTGTGGAATATTTTGAAAATTTGATGAACTGTTATTTATAATTTTCTTATTCTTATTAATGTCAATATAGGAAAACCGAATGTGTTTTTATTTTTTATTGCTGCATAAAAGTGTAAAATCACGACGGTTCATGTAGAAGAAATATAAAGTAGATGCTTATACAAATGCGTGTTCAGAAATTGCTTATGGTTCCAGCTTTATTTATGTGTAATTCATGTAAAATTTAACTGCAGTTTTGTTTAATAACAACGGAATAATTTTAGAGTGGTGTCGACTAATTAATTATATCTTTAAATTACACGAATTGTTATGTAAAATCGTACAAGTATACGTAGTTTTATATAGAAGTGCGACGAGTCGGTTTTTTCAAAAAGAGGATCGTAGGGGTGTTAGTTTTCTCTCTTCAAATCCACGCAGACGTTAGCCGGAGAGTAACTGACTTTTAACCGAGGGGAACTCAAATGTACGACCAGATTTCTAGGGTAAACGGCATCACTTTGCGTGCAAGTGTGAAAGTCTATTTCAGCCTTGTGTTTTCGCTGGTGTTTGTGTGTCCGTGTGGTTACGAGTGTATGCGTGTGTCGAGTTAATTGCCCGAAACTGCGGCGCGTATTAACGACGACGAGCCGTGAAGAGCAGAGGCCATTGTATTTAGTCCTAATCCTGTACCCCGGCCACCTTATCGGCGTAATTAATGGTATACCTTACACAAGACCACCTTCGTTCAGGGTTTTTGCTCGTCGCCTACTCTCTTTAATCATAAATCTGCTGAGCAATAAGAACTTTACGTTTGGAAATATTTAAAACCGAATTCATACGAATCTTTTTTTTAACGAAGAGAATAAGTATGATATTTGGTTATTATTTTATTTTAATAGGCTTAAATAAATTGAATTATTTAGTTTTTGGAAATTTTTCGTTTGAATCCTAGAAGTTACAAATAAATTCCATAAACTACTTCAGTTCGTCTTGTACCTTTAAATAAATTGCTTTTAATTTAATATTTTCTTACCGCAGGTAATATTCATGTATAATTTTCATTAACGCATTATAAGCGTTACGAATTTACTATAATTCTCTTCGATTCTAGCATCAATTGTAGCAGTAATATTGATAAACCATTAGCATTTCCGGATTTCAGTAATGAACGGACCGAAAAGTGTCATCATGAGTAGTGAACACACAAAAATAGCAATATGCTTTCAGACCAGCCACTAATATTTCGATTTATACATGAAAGTAAAATTTAAGAGTCCATTATTTCTTGGATTAGGACTTCGTTATTTCCTTCCCTTTTTCTTTTACAAATACAAAAAAAACTCACAGAAAAATTATTTATTTGTTTGGTATTAATACGCTAAGTCTTTGATTTATCTAATTTCATCGAATATGCTGTATTTAATTAAATTGAAAAATCTAATTATCTACCCTGAAATTACAATTATTTAACAGTAAAACAAGTTTTTCTATTAATTTATGGTAAAAATCTCGTATCACGTATTCAGTTCATTAAAAAAGTATTACGATAAACTACAAGTTTAGTCAAATTCATGCGCTTCGGTACACGTGATGTTTGTTTAAAACTGCGTTTTACGAATGTAATTCGTAAAATGAATCATTATAATGCAACACATCATTTTAAAATCAATGTCGGTATATGAGCTGTTTGTGAATAATATCTACTGAAAAAAGTGTTTACGCACAATTTCAAGTCACCATATCAGTGTAATGATTGTACGTTAAACAATATTTTGTTACCAAATAAGGAAGCGGTCCACGGTTAACATTGCGTGCACACTCTTTTGTATAATTGTTTTTTATGCGTGACTGTATTATTGTATTATATATTTTCTATCGCATATGGCAAATTGACCAGTATACAAAGTAACCCCTATTCCAGTGAAAACGAGACAAATTATATTAATTTACTTTCGTACGTATACGTTTGTGAGAGACTCTTTGTTTCATTGTTGCGGCTTCCTGCTTTTCTCTATAATAACACAAAACTTAACCACCAAAAGGAAAGTTTCAGGGTATCTGTTTGTTCCCACTAATAATGATATGTGTCGACATCAACTTTTTTCGTTGTTATTAGTAGTTTTTTTTTCTAACAATATTATGAGAGTCAGGTGTTACGGTAACCACGGCTAACCGGCTTATCTTTTATTGGAGTAGTTATAGAAATTGTTTTATCAATAAATAACTACCAAACTACTCGCATTTGTGAAACTCAAAAGGAATAATATTTCGTAACAAAATTATCGCTTACAAACAGAACGTTCCTGCGTGTTTAACGTGTGCAACCTGATCTTTGAAACATCCTCTGAAAATTTATTCTCCACATCATAGTCTATGAATAATTCATTCGAGTCGTGTTAGTAAATCGTATAGAATATCTTTTTTTTATTAATAATATATTATGCGTATAATGGTAATTTAGAGCTAAGTATCTAATAGATTTCCATATCTGTCTGTTCACACATCACTCCAAAACGATCAAAATAAGTTTCAGAAGACAACGGGAACATCTTGACAATAAATTTAGTTATGACCGATTTATTAAGAGAGTTTAGCGATGAAAAAAATGTTTTGAAAGTGTTTGTTAGTGACACTGACGATGATTTTTTTTATACGATTATATATGTTATAAATACAATTATTATATATAATTTATTAAAATACAATCCTATTATTATATATTTTATACAATAAATATTTTTTTCCCCAAGTTTTACTACTGGATAACAAAATGAGACAATGAACTTCATTTTAGTCTTGCTAAAGACAATACTTATAAATAGATGAGATAAAGATTTCATTATTTGTGTAATTTTTTGAAATAATGAATCAAATTTATCGATAATTGATTCTTTTTTGTTAAGATAAATTGCGTGTAAAATTACTACATTTAAATTTCTGTTAGAAAGTTAAACCGTTTAAAAGATATCGATATAAGAAAACTGCTATTAAAAAAAATCAATGCATTATATTAAAAAACAAAATGAAATCATGCCTGTTTCTTCATGAATTTCTATCCAACCGAGTGTCATTTTACTGTCAATTAATGCATGCGCGATCCCCCTTGGCTGCCTGGTCTCCCCCATCACCATCCTTTAATAACGTTATTCGTCTATTATAAGCCGTTGCGAGTTGAACAAACGTTTACTTATATAAAATAAAGTAATCGCTTTAATTATGGAAGAGGGAATTGACAGAAGGAGAGAAAGAATTTATCGGAGGAGAATTTATTCGTTATGACGTCAAAATTATCTTCCTGATGCGGAGGGGGGGGGGGGGTAAATGACAGAGCAGTTTGATCCTGGATTCGGCGTTGCTCTTTCACATCTCACACTAACATTATATCATTTAGTTAGATTGTTTTAATTATTCATAGGCATAAAATTCTACGTACGTTTTACTACAGTTTTCAATTTTTTCAGTATATTTTTGAAATTTTTTGGTAGATTACACGTTGATACACAATAGAAAATGTCATTTTAATTACTGCTTGACCGTTACCAATATTTTAAAGGCCATACAGTATCCTAATATTTGCATCGCTGGAGTAAAAACGTCATTTTCTTATTGTTCAGTGAAGTGTAACCACTGCGCGTATTATTTTAATTTTACAATAAAGTAATAACAAAGTCAAACCTACCGATTATCTTTATGAAGTCACAAAAGACTTTTCACATTTATATATTTTCATGCGATTTCTTATCCATCCTAATTGTTATATTAAGATTTTATCAACGGCCGATCGGTAATGAAGATTCCATCATACCAAGACAAAGGTATTCTGCAATCTGATTAGGCTGAAAGACGTTTTACTGATATCAGTCGCACATTTATAATATAACTAAAACTACAATAAGTATAATTATTATCAGTATTAGCCAAAGTATTAGAGCATTTAAATTGCAGTTTAAATATATTTTCTACAACTCTTTTACTCCTCCCTGGACCTGATTTTATCACACGACTGCCCAAAAATGAGTGTAATGTTTTTACGGTGTATGTATGAATATGTATGTATGTTTGTATGTACGTATGTGTGTATGTATATATGCATGTTTATTCCACCCTAATAGCTCAACGGCCGAACCGATTTTGATGAATGTCCCGGCGGTGGAATCCTTACCTTACGAGAAGTGTAATAGGCATATAAATATGTATATGTATGATTCAACGTGATCCATCCAAGTACAGAAAATAAAATTAAAAGACATTCACCTTCTTTTTTCATATGATTCCTACAACTTTGTACGAAATCAATGAATTTGAACTTTGTACAATATTGTAGGAATCATATGAAAAAATAACGCGAGTGTCATTTTATTTTATTTTCTGTACTCGGGTGATCACGTTGAATCATATATATTTGAATAATTAGTACAGGGCTGGTAAGGGTCTTGGGAGAATCGATTTTGGAAAAATAATAAATATTATGTATGAATGTTTAATTGCAACTACAAGTAAAAAAAAAAGTCATATATACGATTCTAAATGGATAATCGATAGTATTTTCAGTATCGAGTTATTTGTGTCGAAGATAGTTGTGTTTAAAGATCTGCTACGCTATTGAATGAATGTATTACGGTAGTAAAATTTATTAATTTATTTTATAATTATTATTACTGCTGTTATTTATGGTTTATAAACATTTACGAAAAAAAACTTATGATTTTTGGCGGGCAGTATGTTCGATCATAAAAGCATGTTCTTTATTGCTAAATATTAACTGATAATCCTTTTTTTTATTTTATTAATTAAATAAATATAAATAATAAATAAATAGTTAATAAGTAAATAAAAATAATTTACACTTAGAAATTAAATTATATAATCTGTAAATTAATTGACAACAGACTGCTTCTAGCGGGAAAGAGTCGTGTGTAGCCGC
Source organism: Lycorma delicatula (assembly GCF_047948215.1). Lineage (NCBI taxonomy): Eukaryota > Metazoa > Arthropoda > Insecta > Hemiptera > Fulgoridae > Lycorma > Lycorma delicatula. The sequence goes on from NC_134458.1 coordinate 24,846,695, forward strand.
CCGGCGCACCAAAATTGGTCCGGACTGCGACACAATTTTATTGCTAAATATTAACTAATAATCCCTTTCTTTTAGGGTCCACAGATGTACACCGATGGGAATGCCACACGTTACAGTCCCATCGGTGGCATCCTGACTGAGACTAAACTGAAATATATCTTGAGGCTTTGAAGATGACCTCCGGTAACGGCCCTTAGGGCTAAGTACGGAGGGGGTGGTGTGACGATCGTATCCGACACGTGGCAGGTGTCTTTCTCTTCGGGGTCAGGTTCTTGTGGTTTTATTCTTATTACTAGACTTTTTATAGATACTAGTACCTAGTTGTGTTAAGTTTATAATATGCTATCTTCGATTTGCTATTGACTTTTTTACAATGTACTTCATTAAGGTATTTCAAGGAAACTCCTTTAAACTTGCTTATTGTGATGAGATTTGCTTAAGGTTTCTACCTACGGAACCGATTGTAAATATACAGAATGGCGCAGGAAACGACCCAGCATTTGGTTTTATAAAAAACCTATTTATATATTTGAATCGCAATACAGTGTTTACGAGATTATGTTCAATATGACCACCAACTCCTATCTTGTTAATAACTCGACTACATATCTCGATGCACGCTTCAATGATCAACACTCGCTGTTCCATCACTGTACGAGGATGTTTAGAAATCCTCAAAGAAAATAATCACACAGGAAATCGGTTTCAAATGACATTGCGTTATAATTTGCACGCAGAAAGTCTAAAACAACTTTAGCTGTGTGCGTTCTGGCTCCATCCTGTATGAACCCTTTTGCAAGAAGCTGAGAACAAAATTATTACGCAGCATGTTTAGATAACGTTCACTGTTCACTATCTGTTCAAAAAAAGAATGAACTTTCATACAGTTTTAATTTGTTTAGATATATTTTTCACGTTGTAGAAATAGCAGTCATTTAAGGTTGTCTAATGATTAAGTTCTCACCAGGTCTTACATTGATAAGAAGATTTTGTCCTTCAACGAAAATATTTAAATGCAGTTGGGGGACTATTTAATATAGAATAATTACTATTCAGAACTCTTTAATATAGGACAATTACTAATCAGAGCCCCGACTGCATTTAAAAATGTTCGATGAAGGACAAAAGTTTCTTATCGATGTAAGACCTGGTGAGAACATAATTATTAGACAACCTTAAATGACTGCTATTTCTACAACGTGAAAAATATATCTAAACAAATTAAAACTGTATGAAAGTTGATTGGTCACCCGTTACTTTATTTAATTAAATACTGCATAATGATCTTCAGACCTTTATTCCCATACCTTGTTTTCTTTTTTTAGTTCGATTTACTTATTTTACTTCCTTATACGAAGTACAAGAAAGGATTATAATCGCGAAAAATTTCGGTTTTCAGATTTCAACGGAAATAACCATTTTCAACATCCCTGAATTCATTTTGACTAGTTTCGGCGTGACGTATGTACGTATGTATCTCGCATAACTCAAAAACGATTAGACATAAGATGTTGAAATTTTTTATTTAGGACTGGTGTACATCTAGTTGTGTACCACCCTTTTTTATTGCAATCGAGTGGACCAAAACTGTCCAAAAAAGCCCAAAATAAAAAAAAATGAATTTTGGACGTCTTCTTAACCGCAGCGATAAGCCCTCGTTGAAAGCTTTTCAAAGATATGTCACAAGTGGTACTTATTTTAATCGGTTCCAGAGTTATAGCCAAATAAAACTTTAATTAATGAAATATTTGGAACTTACATAGCGAAGGTACATCGGTTGGAATCAGACTTCATTTCCTTTTTTTTAATTTAAATATATTGATTTATTAATAATTATTAACCTCTAATTGTAAAAATAAATCTTTACAATAAATAATAATTCAATAACAATAAAAAGAAATATGAAAAATAATCAAAAGTTGTTATTGAAATAATATTTTATGTAATTTTAAAATGTATATTGTAATTTAATAGGCGTACAAGGAAATTATGTGTGTCCTCACAATTTTTTATTATTTTTTGGCAGTTTTGTTTTTTAATTTTTGCAATTGTTTTTATTAATTATTTTTTACATCGCTTGGTAATTTCATTCTTTTACAGAATACAAACACGATTTAAAAGTAGTATAGAATTAAATAATTTTAAAATAATTTCAGTTAGCAAATTATTTTAAAAAATAAAGATGTGTAATATATATCATTTCATTATATAGAAAAGACTTAAGTACAAGAAAATAATTTTAAAAAAATTGGTCAAAAGAAATTCAATTTACACACCTTACTTTCACTTCTTAACAAAATTTTCAAGGTTAAGTTTTAATTTTGCCAAAAAATTGATTAAAAATTTAATTTTTAATCAGTTTTAATCGGCCGAATTATCCCATTTTACTCTGGTTAAAAGTTATTTTTTATTCCTCAAAAGGAAAAATTCTAAAAGGAAATGAAAACGAAAATTCGAATGAAAATTATGAAAAAAATTATTTTAATTCCTCACCGCTTAAAATATTTTGTTAAAATTTATTCATAGTAAATTGTTGAAAAAACTGTTTCCTTGCAATACCGGGGAAGGGAATCTTGTCTGAAATTTAAAAAAATTTTTTTTTTCTATTTTCGTCGCTGAAAATTTTTATTATTTATTTTTTTGCCATAATGAATCCTGAACGTATAGAGTAAATTTAAGTTTACCTAAAAATGAGGGAGTAATTACCTATTAACTGATTTTAATTATTTTTTATTTATTTTTCTTTTTTTGTTGATAAACTGCATCTACGGAGTAAGTGACAAAAAATTATTTTTCACAGACAGGCCCACTAATAGACCATTTATGTAAAGAAATACCTGACATTTTAAAGATTAAAATCGATTTAATTACTAACTTCAGTTAAAATACCGAAAAATTTAATCGCTTTAGTATTGTTAAAATAAGTTACATCACTCATGAGGAACCTTATGAAAACATATACAAACCGAGATAAACAAAGTTGTTGAAGGAATATCTCTTTAGTTTTAGTTTTACGAGTACATCGTGTACCGAAAGTTAACATAAAAGGATCATTATTTACCGAAGTGACTTTAACTAAAATAAATTACACAGAAAAGGCTGGCTATGAAAATTTACATCGCTCACCTACCTACGAAATTCATTGTTGTGCGAAACAACTGTTATCTCGAGAATAGTTTATCCAATTTTTACAAATGAAAAACAAAATAAAATTTTGTTTTTCTGTTACTTATATCAGCCCGAACCGTATAGCAAATTCTTACAAATCGTGATTTAGTCAGCGAGTCGCTGAGTATTGTTGTTCGAATCGAACAACTCTATTCACACTCTAAGGGTGCAATTTTTTAAAAAGGACTCTCGCGAAAACCTTTTAATGCGTTTATCTAATCGTTTTTCTTTTTTAAATTTTTGGATTCAAATATCGAAAAGTGCATCGACAACAAAAATGTTTAACCGATCGGTCAGCAACACCTTCCCTTACCAAATTTAAACCGCAAAATAAAATATTAAGTTCGGTTTTACTTAAAACCCAAATTATTTTTATTTTTCATCAGAAAGATTCAACATATTATTCGTTTGTAATAATGGCTATTTTTAATTTCTATATATATTTTTCATTTAGTTCTTACATATGAACGTAAAATTTTTTAATAAATATTTCAAAAATTTCCAACTATCATATAATCAGTTTAAAGTCGAAAATGGACAACATAAGTTAATAACGCTTATTTAATTTTTTTGTACGCTTCACTAGGAACAAATGTTCCTAGTTAGGTTAAAATATATACGTTAAGTTAGATTCATACATACATGCGTTAGGTTAGGTTAAAAAAATTAATTCTTTAGATGTTCTTCGTTTTGTTTTATTTTATTTATTTATTTTTATTTTTTGAGATAAATTCCAGTAATGAAATGAAACTGAATTGTTTTTATTAAAAATGGAAACGGATATAAGTTGAGAGTATCTTCAATTTTTTCCAGTTACTATGAAACGAATTATTACGCTTTATATTAATCAGTAAAGGAGTTACCCGAGTAATTTAAGTTAAATAAATTCTGAAATCGGAGTTATTTTTATAATAAACATTTAAATGAATGTTTCTCCGATAAAATATCATAATTTTCAAGTTATTGATTTATAATCCAAGAAATCATTAAAATAAAATTCTCTTCGAATAACTAAAAAAATATCGGTAATTTTTACAAGATAAAGTAAACAATTTTACTGAATTTTCAATTTTTTTTTTCTTTTACCTTTTTCATGATGAGCTAAAAGATTTGATTTGATTTGCTGCGTATGAAAGATCGGTTGCATTTTTTAAAAGTTTTGATAATATTTCTTTAACATCGTAATTATTTGCAGTAATTCACTTTTCTAAAAATAAAATCCATTCTTCTCATTTTATTTAAAAAAGAAAAAAAATAGTAATATTTATGTAACAACTGAATTTCAACCGTTGAAAATTATTCTGTAAGTTTTTCCAAAAAGTTCTTGCTGTTAAATTCTTCGTTTCCAGAAATTATAAATTTGCACAAGTCTTCATATAGTTATCAATAAATTTTATATTTTTAATTTGAGCGACTACCTAGTCAAATCGATTCTCATACGGTACAGGAAAAGAGATTTTTCAAACTTTTAGCTATCACAAAAAGTTTGTTAAATTAAATGCTACAAACAAAAGAAAAGTTCTGTTGTATTCATGTACGGAAGAAAAAAGACAGGATAAAAAATTATAAAAAAAGGGGGAAAAACTTTGTTTCCAAATAGTTTTCAAGTTGACTACACTTTATTCGTGCTTTATCTTTTAAATTAAGCTATTCGACGATAATAAATAATTTTCCAAAATTGAATACGGCATCAAATTTTAACAGTTCTTTTAGCGACCGGATAAGAAAGATGAGCTTTAAGTAACTAATATTACTTTATATTTGTATTCTTTCTAAACACGATACATATTCGCTATCGATCTGCTCAAAAATAAAATTCCAGTGTTAAATATTACTTGGCAATTTGTATGCTGAAACAAATTTATTATTTAACCCGTTAGAATTAGATAGACAATAAAAAGATTGCGAATCTTTAATAAAAAAATTAACAAACAAAAGAAATATTAAAAAAACCCGTTAAATTTATAGCATCATCCTATCGCTTTCTACCCTAAGGCAGGTTCCTGGCACCAAATCCGTTATATTTTAATTTATTCCCGGCTAAATCTTTGATTTCCTGATAAATGCCGTTTCCTTTTAGACCGTCCAATATTTTCAATCGTTTCCGGTCCCTCTTTTTACACCTTATATTGTTTTAATCAAACCTCTTCTCTCATGGTACATTTCAGTCGGTGAACTTTTCTATTCGTTTAATAAAGCTTTTATTCTTATTTACTTTCCTCATTATTTAATTTTTCACCGTGTCGATCGGTTTAGCTTTCTCCGAACCTCTTCGTGCCCAAATTTCAAACGCCTCAAAATTATCTCTTTCTCTTTCTGTTTCCGTCTACGAGTGTCCCACATCCATACAGAAGTATACTCCGAACGTAACACCTGACAAGACGCTTCTTCGACTTTAATTCTACCTTATTACATACTACTGTTTCTTTCTAGCAAATACTATCTTGACATTAGTAGTTTCTTTGTTTAAAAAATTTTTTTCTTCTTTTGTGTACACATTTTAAATTTTCGTTTAATAATATGACGAGTTCTCTAATTACGTACACGACTTGTAATTTTATGGTTTAAATTATAAAGCCTTGTAATTCTGATACGCTTTTCTCTCCCACCGACTTAACGTTATTACGTAATGTCCTGTTATATATGTAAATTTAATTATTATCTGTTTCATATTATATTCTTTTTATCAAATTCCGATAAAGAATTTCACGAAATTGCCCAAAACTTTTCAAAAAATTAATACTGAGATGCTATCGTTTGGTCATTTTTATTAAATATTTTCAAATCATTATTAAAAGTAAAAAATTATTTATGTTGAAAATTAGATATATACGGCCTGAATGCGGATTAAAAATTAATAAAAATCTAATTAGATGACTTCTGATTTTTTATAAAAATATGAAATGTATGGTTCTTTAAAGTGCTATCGTAAACGTTTTGTTCATTATTTACAACTTATTACAACGAAATAATTTTTTTTAAATCATAAGTAGTTTTGTTTCACGACCAATATCCTACATAATAACCTCTCTCTCTCTTTTTCCTGTTTAGCCTCCGGTAACTACCGTTTAGATAATTCTTCAGAGAATGAATGAGGATGATATGTCTGAGTGTAAATGAGGTGTAGTCTTGTACATTCTCAGTTCGACCGTTCCTGAGATGTGTGGTTAATTGAAACCCGACCACCAAAGAACACCGGTATCCACGATCTAGTATTCAAATCCGTGTAAAAATAACTGGCTTTACTAGGACTTGAACGCTGTAACTCTCGACATTCCAAATCAGCTGATTTGGGAAGACCCGTTAACCACTAGACCAACCCGATGGGTTTACATAATAACCTAATATCTTATTACCGCACTGCTCGTACCTCCGCCACGAGCTGTGCGGGGAAGGCTGCGGCTGGAACCGTGTAGGGAGTGAGCAGTAGTGGAGGGAGAACCAAGCCCGATGGGCAGCTCCCCATGAAGTCGGGGAAAGCGGAATCCAGAGATGTGGGGAAAGGCTCGGTGCGGGAAGTCTCCAAGGATAAAGTCTGCTGTGAGGCAGATGAGCTGCGGATCGGACTGTATCGGACGGATCGAAGAGATGCGGTCCGAATGGTCCAAAGTCTCCTCTAAGAAAGAGTCGCGTCGGGGGTCAATAAAAAGAGTCGCTGAAAAGGTCAATAGCAAGGTCTCCGCCGAGGCCCCGCTCCTCTGCAAAGGAGGTCTCGAGGTATCCACAGGGGTAGTGGAGCGCCCTTGTGCTGCGAATAGCACTAAAAGACCTCTGTCATGAGTTGTGCGGGGAAGACTGTGGTTGGATCCGCAAAAGGATTGCGCGGCAATAGGGGAAAGCCAAGCCCGAAGGGCGGCTTCCCGCGAAGTCTGGGAAGGCAGAAAATAACGGTACGGTGATCGGTCCTGAGTAGAAGGTTGCTGGAGGGAAGTCTGCTGTGTGGGTGGTGAACTCTGAGTCCGACAGTTTGGGGCGGATCGAGGAGATGCGGGCAGAATGGTATAAAATCTCCTCTAAAAAGGAGTAGAGAGTTGCATTGGAACTTCGACAGTTAGTCGACTCCTACTTGACTGAGTGTGCGTTGTTGGTCTCGGATCTGGCACTTAAATGTGAGGGACTCCAAAGCGCCAACCTTGCGCCTTGGATTAGGTTGACCAGGTAATGGAGGGAGTTAGGGGCTTCAAGCCAGTGACGGATGAACCCTTGGTGTGCCCCACAACTCCACAAGTCTATTAAACAGGTGGAGGAGAAGGTGAAAAAGCCTGTCTCCTTCGCCGCAGTATCTACCACGCCCGCACTTAAGCGGATTGGTCTACCGCTGCCAGCCCAGGCGCCGGTGGCCAAAATTAAGCTGGCCACTGTCAAGGTGGTCCTAATAAAATGTGGTCCGTGGGCTTCGTCGTTATCAACTGAGATAACCCTTAAAAAGATTCTGGATCCGAGGAGATATAGGATCGAAGGCTCCCGGGTCTCAATAAAAACAAGGGACCATGGCATTATTTTGGAAGTCATAAGTGAGCGGCAAGCGAAGCAGCTGCTGGAGGCTGACGTTCTGGTAAATAACAGGCCCGAAATCCTCAAGGCCGTGCACGGTCAAAATCCGTTATTGGATATGGCCGTCGAAGGTTTCCTTCGGTAAACCAAGGTGGTTCGGCAGCTAGGGAGGAAGGAGGCCCCAATGAGTCACTGGATGTTGCAGACCTCACCAAAGATCCGGCATGTCTTGCCGGTGGACATTTTGTTTTGGGTGACCCTCACGTAGGGTCGTCAACCATATAGAGGTCGCCAGATGCTTTAAGTGTCAGGGATTTGGCCACACTCTCTCCGCTGCAGAGCGCAGTCGAAGATGTGTGGTCACTGTGCTCTCCCAGGGCACAGAGCAGCCAATTGCCTTGCCAAGTCTACGCCTGCCAATTACGCTGCCTGTACCTTGGTGAAAGGCAGCGATTTAGGACATCGGGTTGGGGGTAGGCAATACAAGGCGTATGATATTGCTCGGGGGAGTGCTGTGAAAAATACATCTTATGGTGACCCCTGAATTGGGGGAAGCCTTTGAGCAGGGACTCCACCTTGTTGAACGCTTGTGCCTGGGGCAGTTAAATCTGCATCATTCCCTGGCGGCCACCAGTGAAGCCATGAGGCTCCTTGAGGTCCTCTTGGTTCATGAGCCGTATGCAGTCGCGGATAGGGTGGTCGGTTTCCATGGGGTGGATGTTATTCATTCTCGTGGGGGACGGCCGCTCTCTGCGATTGCAGTTGGCTCAGATTCGTTGGGTGTCTTCTGGATGTCAAATTGTTCCAATGAGCAATCACTGTCCCTCCCCCCCCCCCAAAAACCAATGCAGTCAAACATCAAGTGTTCATTTGACTGGACCTCCCGACAGACGCATAGCTCATCAGCTGCCAGGCGGAACCGAAACAAATATTGCTTTAAATTGGGTACAAAAATCTTTGACCCCTTCTGGGAATGTTAATCGCAGAAATCCGTCGAATACCAGGTTCCACTGGAAGGGACCGAGAATCGAACTTTGCCGGCTTCCCCTGAAGACTGATTTTTCCACAACTAGGTGCGTATCTTTAAACAGAACCATATGGTTAGATAACTAGTTACGTACCCCGGCCTGCAAGGCTACAGGAACATTGCAGCGTTCCAACTCATAGAGAACAGGACACTGGACGGATTTCCGGGACTGACATTTCCACAAGGGTCACGGCCTGAGCTTTCGCCGATGACTGTCTCCTGTTAGTTCGTGGTAATTCACTACCGCAGCTAGAAGACCGTGAGCAGGCGGCTTTGACGACCACGGAGGGCTGGGTGGACATTCAAAATTTAAAGATTTCTGTGCCTAAGACGAAGTTTATGCTTCTCAAGAGTGCGGACAAATTATCGTACAGTCGTAACTCCTTTTTGTTCAGTTGCCCATCTTCCACCTACAAAATAAGCTGCAGAGCCTTGCAATGGAAGCATGGCAACTGGAATGGGACACCACGATTAAGGGAAGATCCTTGTGTAATTTTACACAGGATTTTGGAAGATAGTATGCTCGAGTTCGTTTTTGAGGGCAACGGATGCCCGGGTACTCACCTACCACGTTAATTTGAACCAATATCTGTTTCGGTTCCGCCGGGTAGCCGATGAGCTCTGCGTCTGCGGAGAGGTCCAGTCAAATGAACAACTGATTTTTGACTGCCCTTTTGTTGGGGAGGCCAAACTGGCCGCCCTGGAACTTAGAGTTAAAGGGGAAAATTGGTCACTCATAAGCGGCGAGTCAATGTGGCTAGAGCCGCATTGTCGGACATTGTGGGAGATCCTAGCTGCGGTTGCTTTGTTCAACCGGCATCCGTAGTTTACTTAAGAGAAACACTCTTACCTCATTGCCGTGGGAAGCTAACCCTAGTATGCTTGATCACCAGCGAATTATTACGGTTGCATGCGCTATAAAATATTAGACAGGTACTTGCAGCCATTCAGCGACCTAGCCGCGGCAACGAATTGCTACCTATTCAAAATAAATTTTATTATGGAATTCATATATATTTTAAGTAATTGACGGCATGCGATTACCCATTTTAGCAAATATATAATAAGTGAGCGGTTGGGACACGTAAGCCGATGGTGTATGGCACCATGCTTAGTCCGCTCATGCTGTTAGGAAAGCTCTAGGAGCTATGTTAGGATACTGGTTGCTAAACTCGAAGCTCAGTTGCCGTTTGTGGCACGGACATTCGGTTTTGTGCTTCACGGTGACAGAATGGGGTGGTAGCGGGAGAAATGCCAGGCAAACCTTATCTTGTTACCTACTTTTTTATCGGTTAATAATTACAGGACAAAGGTTATCAGATACCATTTTCTGTTAAATCAGAATTTTTTTTTATAATTGTCCTCAGTCATTTGTGTTAGTTTACGTATTAAGTTGAGATAAACCGTAGATTTACAAAATTAACTTTATTATTAGAATATAAATTATAGTAGCATATCAGAAGATAAATTACGATTTAATAATTATTATTGAAAAGTTAATACTATAGGTTAACAATTGCTGTAATATTTCAATGTAATGTAGTTTATACGCTGTTTAATAAAAAAAGATTTGCTATAAAATCAAGAATATACTTGAGAAATCAAGAAAAAGTACTGAGGGTATTAATTATTATTGTTATTTTTTAGACATCAGCCTATTTATAATCTTCTACTTTTTTTTAGGAAATGATACTACATCAGTGTATATGAGAATTCTTGCACCGGGAAAACTTATATACGATTTTAAAATCAGATTTAAGACACTGAAATAGGGTGCGGGGAAGCGATGCGAATATCCAATGTAAACAAGTCAGCAATGCGAAAAGTTATAATAATGTATCTTCATCAAATTTTGTACACTTTTTAATATTTTATCGTAATCTTACTCCGCCTAATTTCCAGGTAGATAATGAATCACGTGTTAGCACAAGCCGTCGTCCTTTTTTCATTTCGTATGGGTGGGCAAAAATTCTAATACAGCCTACTACTTATCCTGAAGTTTGTTTCATCCAAGTTCATTTTGGACAGGATTAAACAATTTTATCTTTATTGTTCGGTGCATAAAACAAGTTTACGTAAACTGTTTACACGATATAACTACGAATGAAAAAGTATTGTTAATAATATAAAATATTATATGAGAAAGCAATGTTGTCTACCTGTAGTAAAAAATTTCAAACTAACTCATTATTCATACAGTTCTATGTTCAGCTGATATTTTACTGTTAAACGAATTTTAGTTCGAAAAAATATTTTTTAAAACATATGTATCTAACGGTCGGTTAAAAATTATTAAATTTTATCGAAAAGCATTCATGTAATCGATCTGTCATAACATCAATTCATTAATTATATATATATATAATCTTTACATTCACTACGAAGCTTTATATCCTTTTTTGAAAGCAAAAAGAATTTAAGAGATTATCAGGCGATCGAGCTTGCCCGGTCAGAATGAATAATAACATTCCCTGATTAATAATAATAGTAATGATAACGATGAAGATGATGTTGATGATAGTGTGCTTTCTATCGAAAAACACTGTCTGGTCAAATTACTTTCCGTTTTTAAGTTATAATCAATATATCGGTCCGGGAGTATTTATGGTCACAATAAATTGAGCCGACTAATCGGACACGGTTTACAGTGACACACATTAATTCAAATACCGACAACGTGAACGACTATAAACATCCACCACTACAAAAAGGGAGTAGCCGGACTGTTGATTGGTGTAACAACAGACACATAAGTGCACGCACGCACGCAAATAGAGAGAGAGAGAGAGAGAAAGGCGTATATATATATATATATCTAGTATGCACGTTGCATGTGACCAGGAGGCCCCCTTTCCGTCGAGAATGTGTGTATATACATGTATATCTAGCAATATATGTGTGTCTAGCAGTATACGTGTGTATTTACACACGTATACAACTGAAATCCCATCAAATAAAGCAAACCGTCAAATATGATATGAAAAATGAATTTCAATTTACCCACCCCGACACGTTCACGGTTTATTGATTGTGGCCGGCTGCCGCACGAAAACGGCTGTCATAACATTTCTGTTGTGTTATGACCTCTTATAACCTTTCGCCTTTTGTTATTATCGTTATTCCATGGACAGACGTCGAATTCAACTAAGTTACAATATAAGATTATTTTACGTCAGGGTCTATTAGCTTATTTCGATTGTTCTAGGAAAATCGATTGAAATAAACTATTATTAACCCTTATCCAATCACGTGTCATATATTCCAGTCAACAATATATTCCTATTTTTTATTGCATAATAAATCGGTTCATATTTGTCTAGTAATAACACACATACTACTGTGCTCGTCAACGCCATCATTATGTTACTGTCTTAAGAATAACCTGACTTGTAATACTGAAGGAGTACTTATATAATATATTAAACTATATACACATGAAATGACCAAGGTTCACACGCAAACGTGCATGAACACATAATATTCACACCACACAAATGTAAAGAAACTAAATTTCTTTAATATTGAATTTGCTGCTCTGTGCGTATAGTGACCGGCTTACACGAAAGAGGAGGCTAAGGTTGGAAAAAGCCATGTGCACATTGAATGTAATCATCTGTGATATAAAGTGAAAACAAACTAATTTACAAGGATTTTTATAAAGGAATTGACACATTAAAGAATAAACTTTAAATGTCATTTCTTTGTTTACAGGTGAAAATTTGAATAAATAGAGTAAAGAGAATCTAGGATTGTTGAAAATAAAACTTTGTCTACATGACAACAAAATATTTTTTATTTAAGTCGATTCCCGATAAAAAAATTTGAGATTAATCTCATAAAACGACATTATTAGTCATGAAAATACAATCTACATAATGGAGAAATTTTACTTTGAATTCACATTGTTACCAGGAAGTGATGGGAAATCAAACATTGATTCCATAACCTCGATTACTACAAGGGATTATAAGATTTATGCAATACCAGAAGAGCTACAAGCAGCTGGTCATCACAAGGAACTAATGAAACCAGCAACATATAGTAAGGTAAAGAATATTTTAAAGAAAAGGTACTAGGTTAGAAGAGTTTGGGTACAGATGACACAAGAAATCCACCGGCTTGGTCTAGTGGTGAACGCGTCTTTCCAAATCAGCTGATTTGGAAGTCAAGAGTTCCAGCGTTCAAATCCTAGTAGTCAGTTATTTTTATACGGATTTGAATACGAGATCGTGAATACCGGTGTTCTTTGGCGGTTGGGTTTCAATTAACCACACATCTTAGGAACGATCGAACTGAGACTGTACAAGACTACACTTTATTTACACTCATATATATCATCCTCATTTATCCTCTGAAGTAATATCTGAACGGTAATTCCTGGAGGCAAAACAGAGAAAAGAAAGAAGAAGACACAAGAGCTTGTAAGTTCATTCTTTGATGCTGATGGAAATTTACAATTTGGAGATGAATTTTTAAGGAGATAAATCAAAATCAACAAACTTCTGCTACTGAATCAAGGGAAACAAGTACGTGGGAGAAAATTCTGCAAACATTAGGAGAGAATACACAAGAAAATAGTCGGCACAGCTGGAGTCAGATGGCATAAAAATTTGTGATTGAAAAATTCACCAGCGAGAATTCTAATGCTAATCAGTGGATGGATATAATCGAAAAAGAATGCTTTGATATAACATCAGAAGAAAGGAAAATTGAATTATTTGTATTATTCATGGATAAGTCTTGTGCAGACTGGTACAGCTCAGTGATTATAAAACTGACGATGAACGCAGAATGGTTGACATGGAAAAGTAAGTTTCGTGAGACAATTGCAAACAAGGGTCGGAACCCAGTTACCTATGCACTATCATATAGATACAAGGATGGTTCTTTGTTAGATTATGCGATAACAAAAGAAAGACTGTTATTTATTGGATATGAGGAGATCAATTGACAAGAGTACCTTGGTAGACATAGTTGCGGCTGGCTTACCACAGTTTATACTTAATAAGATAGATACAGAAACAATAAAAGATACGGTGGATTTATTTAATGAGGTTGGCAGAAAGGAACACATGGTAAATAATAAGAAATTTGTAGATAAGAAAAAGAGTGTAAGTTTGAGGACTGATGGGAGAAATGAAAAGAAAAACCCATGTAAGATTTGTGTAGGGTTGAATGTATTAATGTAGTACTCGCTATCATCCTGAAGCTACTTGCTGGTTTAGAACAAATGGGGATGATAAGGTTAAGAAATGTTTTGTAAAACATGTCAACAATTCAGTGATAGAAGCCGAGTTAAATGAGAATAACCAAAAAAAACCAGCAACTACACCACTAATCTACGTAAAACTGCTTGTCGGAAATGAATTGGACATAGTTGGAGTATATGGTTCTTTGTTTCTTTAATAAACTCTAAATTAAATTTAAAAGGAAATAGAAACACCTCTAATACAGCAGACCTAGTAACGTTTAATGGTGTTAAAGAAACGAATCGTTTATCAAACCTGAGGATAAAAAGTTTAGAGACAGAAGCAAATGCTGATTTATACATAGTAGATGAAGTAACTTCAAGTTTGAATTCTTAATTGGACTTGACATGATAAAAAATTTAAACTTAGCCAAGATGAAAATCTAGGGATAATTCAGAAGAGTCTAAAAGAGTCTTAAAGTAAAAAAGTAGATATAAAGTAGAGCCAATTTCTATACATCAAAAAACGGTTCCTGTTTTTAATAATGAAGAAAATAATAATACAAGAGTATATACAATAAATTCTAATGAACATGTAAGAGAGAGAAACTTTAAAATAAACATAATTCATTTAAAACCTTATCAAAAATCTGAGATAGGCAAACTAATTAACAAATCAGATCAATTTTTGCAAAGGATAAATATGATATTGGGTCTGTGAATAACTATGAGGCGGGGATTGATATAATAGTCGAAAAGTATTGCGCTAAAAGGCCATACATATGTACTATAGAGGAAAAAAAGGGAAATACAGGAGCAAATATCAAAATAACTAAGACTGAATAAAATAAAGACTAAAATAACAGACTGATATAGGAGTCCTTCAGCCCATTTGCCACACCGGTAACTCTGGCGTTCATAAAAAAGGACGAAAGAAAAACCAGACTATGTGTAGATTTTAATGAGCTAAGCAAAATTGTAGTGCCTCAAGCTCAAACGTTTCCACTAACTGAGGACTTAGTTATAAAGATAAGAAATTGCAAACTTTTTATCGCTAGATGCAAACTCTGCTTTTCGGTTAATCCCTTTGCGGATTAAAGACAGACAAAAGGCAGCGTTCGTAACGCAAGAAGGACACTTCCAATGGACTTGTTTTCCTTCACAATTGTTTGAAGCCGTAAGAAAAGATAGTTTCGGAATGAAATTTACGAAATGCACATTTGCATCGGATTCAGTAAAATATCTGGGTCGCAATACAAGATAACTCAGTGAGATAATTAAAAGACATTTTAGTTTCAATAAGGGAATTCCCTATTCCTAAGTCTCAAAAAATATCAGAAACGTTTTAGGAAAAATCAACTTCTACCATGAATACATATCGAAGAGTGCTGTGATCCTGGATCCACTGCATAATCTACTGAGAAAAAATAAAAAAATTGTTTGGTCTGTAAAGTGTCAAAGGGCATTTGATATGATAAAAAGCCTACTCTGCTCAAAACCTGTTCTATGAATCTTTGACCCAAACTTGCCGATCAATATTTATACAGATGCGTCTTTGGAAGGTATTGGAGCAATTCTGAAACAGACACAACCAGACGACACAGAAAAACCAGTGACATACTTCATAAAAAAAATAAATGAAGCCCAGAAAAGAAAAGAGCAGTATACTTAGAATGTTTAGCGATTAAAGAAGCGATAAGATAGGCAATATTGGTTAATGGTTAAATCATTTACGGTTTATTCAGACCCCCAAACCGCTAAAATATTTAAATATGAAGTCTAGAACCGATGAAGAACTAAGTAAAGTCTGATCGAGTACAGGTGGAAAAAAGAGGTTACTTAAGAGACACAATGTCTATTTCAAGAGAAGCAGAAAAAAATAATAATGGTTTTATCCGAGGAAATTAGTATCAAATTCATGGAAAGTGTACACGAAATCCTATACCATATTGGAATTAAACAAATGCGGAAAATGATCGGTTCGCTATACACAGTCAGAAATTTGATACAAAACATCAAGAGAATCTGTAGAAGCTATGATGTTTGTACAAAATACAAATCAAGAGGGCGCGACAAACTTGGTTTGACGTCTCATCACAAAACCTTTTGAAATAGTTTGCATAGATACGATTGGAGGTTTTGGAGGTTCAAGGTCGACAAAAAAATATTTACGTCTATTGGTGGATCACTACACGGTACGCATTTATTTTAACCTCAACAACTCAAAATGCAAGTGACTTTATAATACTAGTCGACAACGTACCGGTAATGGATAAAATTGATATGCTTCTCATAGAACAGAATCCGAGAATAAATTGGAAAAAATTCAAAGAATTTTTGGAAGAAAAGCAGATACTGATAAGTGTTTATTGCAGTAAATGCACCTTTTTCGAATGGACTAAATGAAAGATTAAATCAAACATTAGTAAACAAAATAAGATGCAAAATAAATGAAAATGGGAAAAAATTGCTTGAACAGCAATAGCAACCGAACGGGTAGTTATGTACAATGACACAGAAAATTCAGTTACTGGTTTCGCGCCAAATTATTTATTGGATGGCACAGATGTCACAATTGTGCCAAGTGAAATGAGACAAGAAAGAACAAAGAATAACTTAATAAGGGATAGACAAACTGCTGTGGAAAATACTATAAAATCACATAAATATAACAAGAATCTATTCGACAGGAATAGTTAATATTATGAGTTTAATGTAGGGGATTCGGTATACGTGGAAAATGGCAACAAACTGAACAGAAAGAAATCGGGTCAGTTAATGATTGGACCCTATGAAGTTGTTGAGAAAATTTCAAAATCAGTATACAGAGTAAACACTGGTCACAAGAAGGCTGTATCGAACCTTTTCTACATCACAAAGATAATTCCAATCACTACATTACAAGAAGGAAACGACGGAGAAAGTTGATGTCATTGCGAAAATTGTAGTGTAAATTTTATTCCTAAAGGGGGAGATGTAAAGAAACAAAATTTTTCTTTAATATTGAATTTACAGCGCTGTTTGTAGTTAAGAGTAGTGACCGGCTTATACGGTAGAGGAGGCTAAGGTAGGAAAAAGCCATGTGTGTATTGAATATAATCATGTGTGATATAAAATGAAAATAAACTAATTTGTAAGGATTGTTAAAAAGGAATTGACACACGTTAGAGAGTAAACTGTAAATGTAGTTTCCTTGTTTACAGAAGAGAATTTGCGTAAATAGAGTAAATAGAATCTAGGATTAATGAAAATAAAACTTTGTTTACAAGGCAACAAAATATTGTTTATTTGTTTAAGTTGATTCCCGATAACAAAATGTAGAGATTAATCTTAAACAAATATTAATTATTTTAAAAATTTCGGGTCTTTTGCATTTCATTTGAAAATAATTTTAAAATTTACAGCTAGTTGTGGCATGAGAAACGTGTACGAAATCTAATAAATAATAAAATACAATTGCTGCAATAAATATGACTAAAAAGAGATGATATAAATACATTTTTTTTTTTAAATAAAATGATTTATTATTCTTCACTAAATAATTTCTTTATTAGAATTATCCCGTAAGTTATCTAATTAAGTCTGGTTAGAATTATAAATAAATTTAAGAAATTACACGTAAAATATTTTAATTAAATAAAGAATAAACTAACCACATTACTTTTATCTAACAGACATAAATACATATATATATTAGTAATCTAAATAAGATTCGTTTACATCTTCATGTGGATGTGTTATTTGAAGAAAAAAAATGTATATACATATAATTGTAGTTAAAATACTAAATTTTTTTAATGAAAGCCTTTAATTTGAAGGATTTTAAAGCAAAAAAAAAAAGTTTTTTTTAATAACTGTATAAAAATTGCGTACTTTTGCTAAAAATATGTAGTAGAGTTTAGTATTTTCCATAATATATAAAACATATCGTATAAGTTAGTTGAATAAATTAAATTTTTATTATTTTTTTTACTAAAATATATTCGAGGATCAATCAGTAATTAAGCGATCTGTTTAATCCATGTTATATTTTTCTACTTCAGAAAATAATCTCCAGCAGCATTATTACAATTGCCTATCTCTAAATCAGCGTTCTTATTTCTGCTGCGAAGAAATCTTTGTCTTGATATCGGTTTAGCTCATTTTATTTGACGTCGTCATTGCAATCGAACGTCTTACCGCGTAGCACCTCTTTTAATAGACCAAAGAAGTGGAAATCCGATGAGGTCAAGGCAGGACTGTCGGGCGATGAGGGTGTACTTCCTAAGGCGACTTGTCAATGATTTTTCCAGTTGAGTCCTGAGATGTGTGAAACCGACGTTTTTGTGAAGCAGAATGAGGCCAATGTGCTGAGATCCAGAATGTTTCAACACTGCTGGCTTCATGTTGTTGATATGCATGTCGCAATAGTATGCGTTGTCTGTTATTGGCTGATCTTGAAACAGCGTTTGGGTTGAACTTCAATCAGATATTCAGGACGGTGGTCGTCAGTCACTAAAGTTCGATCGTCTTTAAATTTACACGCTTTAATGAATTATGCGGTTCATACAACTTTGTCCGTAATTTGTGGTCATATGAGAATAAGATTGATTGATTTGCATGGCATTTCTCCCTCCACTACTCCATTCGGTCGCCCTAAAGCATAACACCGAATGTCCGTGCAAACGGTTACTGAGCCCCGAATCAGTTTAGCGACCAGTGTCCTAACTAGCTCCTAGAACAAATCTAATAGCGAATTAAGCACGATGCCATACACCACTTGCTTCGTGTCCCACCGTTGACCTGTTATATATTCTAATATGAGTAGGCGCACCTCGTCAACTACTAAAATATATGACATTGAATAAATTAAATTTATCTCTAAAGACAGCAATTCGCTGCCACGCTTAGGTCGCTGAATGCCAGCACGTTCCTGTCCACCAATATAAAAGCGCATGGAGCGTTAATTGGCTAATGACCAACCATAATTCTCGGGTATCTTCCCACAGCAGCGAGGTAGGAGTCTTTTCCTTAAATAAATTACTGATGTCGGGTGAACAAAGCAACGGCAACAAGGAACATCCACACGGTCCGACAATGCGGCTCAAGACACATTGACTCGCCGTTTATAAATGGCCAATTTTCGCCTTGACCTCTAAGTTGCAGGGTGGCCTGAGTTCTGCCCCCCCCCCCAAGAGCTGGGCAGTTGAAAATCAAATTTTCTTTCGACTGGATCTCCCTGCAGACGCAAAGCTCATCAGCTGCCAGGCGGAACTGAAACAAATATTGGTTCAAGTTCGCCTGTTTGGAGAGAACCTGGGCACTCGTTCCCCTTAAAAACGAAGTAGAGGCACACCATCCTCCGAAGTCCTGTATAAGTCTGTACAAGGACCTTCCGTTAGTCGTGATGTGCCATTCTTGCAGCCATGCAGGCGTCGCGAGGCTGTAGTCCCTCCTCCTCAGGAGGGAGATGGGCAACTGAATGAAATTTAGAACCGGTGCATTGTGATCATCATTCCGCTCTGGTAAAGGTCCGGCTCGAAACCGCATCCCAAATACCTTGGCCTCCCTACCTCTTCACAACTTCCACATGGCTACCCAAACTTTCACCACTAAATCAATTGAGAGAACTTTTGCCGAAAAGGTGGTAGTCTCGTAGGAGGTTGTTTAAAACCACCAGTGCATATAATTAAAGCTCTCCGCTGCGCATTCCTAAAATTGTAGGACGCGTAGGACGCAGTACTACTGGCGTCAGTGGTAAATTCATCCCCCATACGCAGGGTAGAAGAAAGTCCGAACTAGCCTTCTTTTTAAGTGCAAACTATACACAGCGCCCCAAGGGTCTCCTCTGTTGTTCGTGACAAACTTGTGCCATGCAGCACATTTCTTAGTGAACACCGTGTTCACAAAGCGGTGTCTGCTTAGCCTGTAGGCTTCTAGCAAGATGGCTCGTCTATCAGGGTTCCTACCCCGCTGAATCGCTTACGATTCTTGTTCATCTCTTTCCTCATTCTGTCCATGTCACCAGACCAATAAGAATAGGACTTAATAGCTCCTCCCGCTCGCGGCATACAACCTTCCGCAATGTCAATAAGTTGTTGTTGAACTTGCGCCACTAAGTCCGGCGTCATACTTCCGTTATCCCAGTCAGTAGACCGCAGAAGTTCATCAAACTTCACCCAATCGGCTTTTCGTGTTAGCAGCCGTCCCTCAGCTGAGGGATCAACTCTCACTCCGGGTCCCAAGGTAAAACGATGAAACGATAACCACTAAACTGTTCTGGGTGTACCGTCCAATTCTCAATCCTGTTAAAAACTTTCCTATTAAATAGGATAACATGTAAATTCGCCTGGCCTAGCAGGGTTTCAAACGCATGCAACCGAGAAGATTAATTCAGGAAGTGAGATCTGACTCAATGAACGCCTCATCGTATGCTATACCTTTCTCGGTAACTCTTTCACCGTACAAATGCACCAACTGTGCATTAAAGTCACCACCTACAATAAAATTGGCCCCCTCGTATGAACGAGAAATTTGACTAACCGCGTCAATGTATCCATTTGGTGGGTCTCGGTCCCGGTTGTACATGTTAAACACGAAAACACTTTCCCTCCCAATTTTGATCTTAGTACATGCATAGTGCGCAGTCAAGTACTGCGACACCATGAGTGCACCCGAGCCCGGATTCACCTCATAAGTGGCCGCCCATACATGGTCAGCTCCACTCACATGTATGAATGTCGGTATACGTGAACCTGGAATCCGACTAACTATACAGTAAGGCTCTCGTATGAGCACTATGTCTAGCTTTAGCTTCTCCACGATTAACCTGGCCTTTCTTCAGCCTATTCATAGGAAGTTCTCTGCAGCTCCCTAGCATAGGACAGTCAACACTGATGGTGGCGTGCTTTAAGTCATTGCCAGACTTGCCGGCCCGTGTACAGTTTAGGCCTGTAAGTTGACTCTCCTGTGTAGCAGGACAGTCCCACATCTTGTGACCCTCCTTAAAGCACGTTCGGCAGAGAGGCTCACTAGAATAGCGCTTGCCGAAGCAACCAAACGCGAAACATTTAAAACAATGTAGCGGAGCTACATGATCCACTACCCTGCAACAGCAGAAATCAATGAATCACTGATTCCGACCCCGCAGCAGTTCCCTCAGGGGGTGGGGGGGGGGGGGATTGCATTCCACCTTAACAGTGTACGCATCTCGTGCGCGACTGAGAAGGCGAAATATTTCAGAGAACTCCTTATGAAAATCCTCCTCCATAATCCCCGATAAGTTCTGCGTGTTTTGCCGCAGTAGTGCGGCTGGCAAGTCCTTCTTAGTCACGTCCGAACGCACATCATACATGAGTAACTTCGGCCCATTTTTAACTGGAGCTTTGGCCTTAATACCGGCCTTAGCCCACTCTTGGTTAATAAGAAGACTCGTATGAGGCTTGTTAGCCTCCTCGAGCACGACACCACCAGAGATCTGTTTAACACGCCTTACTTGCAGGGCGTTAACTAAAGGCCGAAGCACCTATATGGCCTTCTCAAGTTCGCTGGTCGTCATTTTGCTCCCCTCCTCGGGGAACAAAAGGACTGCCGGACTGTCCCGTGGTAGACTCTTCTGAACAAAATAAGGGGCACTATTACTGCCTCGTATAGCCGGAGGCTGCTTTTTGGTAACTTTCACAAAGGATTGCGTTGCCACCTCCTTTAGGATCGTTACCAACTCTTTCTGCATCGCCCCCTGCACAGAGGATGCACTCGCTGAGGTCACGTCAAATACTACGGCACCCTTCAGCTCTGCGAACAGAGCTCGGATGCCCCCTACGGTTTCCTTTGAGGCCTGCTGGAGGACATAATTCTGGTCTTTCTGCCTAGCCTGCTCGAGTGACAACTTCTCGAACAAAAACCGAATGCCCCAGAGGGTGCCTTCCACCTTGTCTCTCTGTTGACTAATGCCACCTTGTCGTTTTCTAACGCAGCGACTACGTCGGAACACAACTTGTCCAACCTCTCCCGCTCAGCGTGCAGAAGAGAACTACAAGTAGTATGCGGGATGACCGGTTATCGGTCCACCTTATTCTCAGCATATGGCTCCGTACTTTAAACTTGCTTTGCAATACCGATGCAATTTTCTGCAAGAACAGTGTTCGTACACGCCGTCTGGGCTGTACAACGATCGGTGCAACTCTGGTTTCCTTAAGTGCGTCCAGTGTTCCTATGGTGTCGTTTATTCTCAGTTATTTTCAGGCTGCTGGTCCAGTGAGTACCTTCCAGTAGTATCAAGGCTTCGCTGATTATTAGACTGTTGACACAGTTAGCGCTCATTAATTTTAGGATCATTAATTCTTACTTTCGCGGAGGTAATAGGATTGCATTTATTCAACGCGTACCCGCCTCATCGCGGCTGAAAGGTGGCAACGACTCCTGGTCGTAAGACCCTGTTACAAGCGAGGGATTTCCCCTAGTCCTGCTTGCGCTCTTTTCAGAGCGGGGGCCGTAATCTATGGTTTCGTGCCGTACATTTACGTATTGCACTCAATCGATCCAGTAGCGGCCAAGAGGTATAAAGAGTGATAGGGAATTAAAGAAGGTTCCCAGATGTCAGTGGCTGGCTGCGGACAGTCGTCATATTCGTGGGTTCGCCCAGAGTTTCTTGGTAGGAAGGAAGATAGCGATCACGTCTCAACACCATGGTAATGAGGCTAGGGTATCTCTGGCCATGCTAGAGGACCAGGTGGTAGTGAGGCCTCAGCGGAAGAGGAGAGGGGAAATTTCACCGTTCCCCTCGAGTTCAGAGAGCGAAGTCTCCAAAGTACATGAAGGGATTCCCACCCGGGTAGTTAGACGCAACCCGTTGGTCGAAGATTTTCTGGCTGCTAAGGATATACCTCACAGTTCGTGTGCGATGTTGGCTGCGGCGCCTCAGAGCATTAACAACCTTCAAAACCTTTTCGAAGGTCCCCGCAGCCTTAGCACGGGAGCGAGGAGCAGGATGTTGCCAAGGTTATGGCATGTTAAGAGTGTTCTGTCTGCTTTGGCAGATAGATTTTAGAAGTTGGCCCTCAGGCCATCAGAGGTCAAGGTAGTTGAGTTCCCAACTCCTGTTCTGAGACAGCAAAAGCGATACACTGATGTCCAAAGGCAAGCGTGAGGCTAGATAAGCCTCAAAGCAGCCAGAGGTTATTTTTGTGAATAAGCCTGAGAGGTCTACTAAGACTAGTAAACAACTCAAGGAGGATTTCCAGGTTGCTCTTCGTAGGGACCGAAAAAAACACAAGATTAGGGAAATTAAAGAGACCAGCAAGGGTCTGGTAGTGGTTACGAATGACAAGGAAACAGTCCAAGTCATCTCAGAATCTCCTGAGGTAAAGAAGCTCGAGGTTAAGGTCGACCCGAATCGAAAGCGTAGGCCCCGGATCATTGCCTACGACATTGACCGAAAGCTATCCGATGAGAAGATTCTGTCGCTCATTAGGGAACAGAATACCAAACTGGATGAGGCCTACTTCAGGAAAGAGTGTAGGATACTCTTCAAAATTGGCAGGCGTGATGCCCAGCAGTATCACGGCATTTGAACTCGACACTGTTCTCTTTAAGAAGTTTGTGTCTGAGGATAGGTTGTACGTTGACCAAACGTCCTGTAGGGTTAAGGAGTACGTGGATATACAAAGGTGTTTCAAGTGCTGTCGTTTTCACCACAGAGCCGAATTCTGTAAGTATGCGTCGGTCTGCGCGCATTGTGGCGAGGAAGGTCACAAGCGCGACGACTGTCCGCAGAAAGCCGAGGCTCCATAGCGCGCCAACTGTAAAGGATTGCGCAAAGAGTGCAAGCATTCGGTCAACAGTAAAGATTGTGGCTGTTACTTACGTGCGGTGGAATTGTATTTCAATTCCTTGGATAGTAAGTATCCTTTGTTGAAGCTTGGTGTTTGTACGTTGAGTTAGGTAAATTTTTTCTTGTGAGTCTCGGGGTTGTTTTCGGCAACGCCCATCACAAGCTGGGTGATCTGCCAGGTCATTTGTTTTCTGTTCTATGATATCATGATCCATCGCCTCTCCGATGCGGAGAGCTGTAGGTTTTATTTCTTGTGACGCCAAATCGCATCTTTGGTAACAGATAGGTGATGACTTCGGATTTCTAGTGTGGTAAGACTCTGTTTGCAGAGTCGCTTCCAAATCGCATGAGAGAGGATCTATCCTTAATCTTCGTTAGTCTCAGTCTTTGCCGTACTTTGTAGTACTCAGTACTGTAAGTACTCAGAGTTGCCGTACTTTTTGATTGTGTGGGAGCTGAAAGAGTTCGAGTGTTTTTACCCTGCCGTTTTTACCGCTGTTTGACTAGCTTACTGCTCCTCTAACCTCCGTTGGCCTTTGTGGGTACGTTGTCCTGCTTAGGATCTCGGGTGGCTAGAGCTTTGCCGAGGCAGTTGAATTGGCCAGAGATAGACGTGTTAGGCACCGTGCCTCGGTTAGATTAGCTAAGTTTCAATGAGGTCGTGCCCGGGGGATTTCGCTCTCCTGGGTGTGATTACTGACTGGTCACGGTCTTTCGTCGAATTGGAGTGTACACTTATTATGGGGTACTATGATTTAATGTTGGTTGCAATCAACCTAGTGTTAATCCGAGCCGTCCTCAAAATTGGAGCTGAAGTGGGAGACTAAAGGTTATACTCAGCTTCCGAACGGACCAGACCTGAGGTCCTCTTGGACTTAGTTTTATGCTGGGTGCACTCCAATCGCTTAGTTTAACACTATGCCGTCGTGGAAATTTAGGCTGAATTTGTTGTGTTTGATATGCAGTCGTGGCATACTTGTTGCATTCGTTTGTACTGTGGGTACTTAAGGTTTAGGGCTTCTTAGTAGTGATAGGCGCGTGGTCTTCGATCTTCCGCATGTAGGCTTGTAGCTTCGTTCCTGACCGTTACGTGGTAGTGTTAGATGTCTGATGTCTTCTTTGAAGGCAAAACTTAACTAGGGCGAAATTATTGATGTAGATGTCCCTCGAGGCATCTGCATCGGTGGCATCTCATGAGGCCGGATGAGAAATGTGGAATGTGATCAATTTGAGGACAAAAAGATTACCTCCGATTAAGCCACTCTTGGCTAGAAATGGAGAGGGTGGTGTAGTAATCAGACAAGCTATGGAGAGAGATCTTCTCCCCTCGGGGGGGGGGGGGGGAATCGAGATATACAACGATCGGTAGCAGTTAGTCAACCTGTGAAGTGTTATTCGGAACAGCGACGTAGTGTGTTACAGGAGGGCCACTGTCTGCTAAATAAGGACGTTTACTTTGTGTGTCAGTGTCGCCATCCACGTAGTTCGTGAGGCCAAAGAAATTCCAGATCCTCTGGCAGGTTCGGGAAGCGATTTCGCTACGACCTCGCGGGTAGTCTATAGTAGGAGCTTTTAAGCTTGATTGTATCGAGCGGGGTTGCGTAATGACAGGCGGGCGCTCACCTGTTTTGTGATAGGTGATAGGATTTTTTCAAACTGCAGCTGTAGTGTTTGGCAATGCAATTTCTCATTGGTAAGCTGCTTTGGAGCAATTCGGAGGATATTACCTCAAGGACTTTGTTACCAGTGACCTGTTCGTGCCGAGACGGTCACTGGGCAGGTCTCCACCAAGGCCATGGTCCTCTAAGGTGGTCACGATGGTCTCCACGATGGGGAAGGCCCTACCCTCTAGTACACCGCCGAATTGCACGAAAAATGCGGCCAATACCTCTGCGATGAACTGTGCGGGGAAGGCTTCGGTCGGAATGGTGCTGGGAGAGCAAGGCAGTGGAGGGTGAAATTAGACCAAAATACCCTCTAACAAAGAATCACGCAATTCGAGAGTTGGTCGACTCGTAACTTTACGAGTGAGCCTTGATGGTTTCTGAATTGGCAATGAAATCCGAGGGCCACCAGGGCGCAAACCGAGCCATAGAGTCGGTCGTTGATCAACTATCGGGCAAGGTGGACCAGGTGGTAGAAGGAATCAGGGACTTCAAAATGGTAACCTGGAGGGTCATTTGCGAGATATACACTTCTTAAAAACGGGAGGAAGAGAAGGTGAAAAAGCCTGTCTCCTTCGTTTCAGTGACAGACGCATCTGGGCATAAGCGGGTAAGTCCACCAACGCCAGTTTAGACGTCGGCTAACAAAATTAAACGGGCCACCAACAAGGCGGTCCCAGTAACTCCTGGTCAGGGGTCTTCGTCTACGATGACGGAGCTAAATAACCTTCAAAAAAGTCCTGGATCCGCGGAGAGAAAGATTCCTGATCTCCCTGGTCACGAAAACAAGAGACCAAGAAGTGATCCTGGAAGTCGTAAGTGGAGGCCGACGTTCTGCAGAAGAACAGGCTGAAGGCTCAGTTGCTGGCCGAGCGAAGGCTTCAAATATTGGTGTATGATTTACCAAGGGCAACGAGGACAGAAGAGCCAGAAAATCTCAAGCCGATACACAGCCAAAATTTAGTGTTGGATATGGCTGCCGAGGACTTCTTCAAGGACACCAAGGTGGTCCGGCATGTTGGGGCAGAGAGAAGCCATAAAGAGCCACCGGGTATTTGAGATCTTGCCTAAGATCCAGCAGGTCTTAGTGGCCGGTGGCCGGCTGTTCCTTGGATGGATATCTTTCAAGGTCGTTGACCATAGAGAAGTACTACGGTGCTTCAAATTTTTTTGTCGTTGGTCACAACTCTTTCCGCTGTAGAGCACATTCGGTGATGTGTGGTCATTGTGCACTTGCAGGGAACAAAGCAGTTAATTGCCGAAGTAAGACCACACCTGCAACGTGCGCTCCTTGTGCTTGGTGAAAGGCTTTGTTGTCGGACAACGGGTCGGGGGCAAACAATGCAGGTCGCACGACACAGCCCGGGCGAAGATCGTGCATAATAAGACGTATGGCGACGTCTGAATTGTAGGAAGCTTTCCAGGACGGTCGCCACCATATTGAACGCTTGCGCCTGGGGCAGTTAAACGTGCACTATTTTCGGGGGGCCACCAATTAAGCCATGAGGATCTTGAGGAATACGAACTTGAGGTCCTCTTGGTCCAGGAGCCGTACCCGGTCGGGTACTTCCACGGGTTTCTTGTTATTTACTTTCGTGAAGAGGGGACGCACTCTGCGAGTTTGGTCGGCTCAATCACGTTGGTCTTCTGGATGCCTCAGTTTTATGTGGTGTGGCGGCATGCGCCTGATATTGTACTGGTGTTGGAATACTTGGTGACTTGGCGAATTTGGGGCGGTTCTGGACGGTCTACCGGGTATAGAGTGGTGGTTGCTCTGGATGCTAACGCAGTCTTTCATCTAGGATTCACCACTCACTGCCTCCAGAAGCGCTGCTGGTCTCGCACAGTTCGTGGAAGCCAGGAAACTCTACGTGTTTAAAAAGAGGCAGAACAACCGCCGACTAGCTCTTCCGAACTGGGGGAAAGTTATCGACGTCACTTAGGAAACGGGCGATCTACATAGGAGTACAAGTAGTTGGACTATCTTTCCCGACGCCAGTTTGAGTGATCATAGGCTTATAACCTACGAAATCACTTACGGTGGCGGACCAAGTGCACCAGATTCGGGTTGCTATAACCTCAGGGACATGGATCAGCACATGCTGCGCCGCGAGTGTGCGGCTAACTCACAGGGGTTGGAATGACACATGGAGCACAAGGAGGAGGTGGAATTGATGGCTGAACAATTCGGCTGGGCCATCAATACTGGCTGGTATAGAGTCATACGGCGACCTCGGCCAATGGATGGACCCTTACGTAGTGGCCAGTTGACCGCTGATCGGAGTGTGCCTGGAGCCCTCATGACCGCTGCTTCCGAGAAGCCGTCTGTTAAACGCAGGCGAAAACCCGAGAAAAAGGTGGTGGTCCTCTGACTTTAGCGTGCTGCGCGCATTAGTTAGTTCCGCTAGGAGAAGATACTAGCGTCCCTGCCTAACGGGGATTATTGTAGATAACATGCGGGCTGAGGGTCTGCGGATATAACGACGCACCCGTAATGAGTACGTTCATACCATCAAGGAAGCCAAACTCATGTTTTGGCAAGACTCCGTGCGCAAGTTCCAGAGCAGCCCCTGACAGCTCACCGGCCAAAGACATTGCACGTGCTGTTCAGTGTTCGGTGCGGGTTTGTTGGTCGTTACCACACTTCTGTGGCGACTTACATGTGTGGCAACTTACCAGGCGTTTCAGAATACGCTGTTTCCAATTACTCCGGAAGATGAAGCAGATGTCGGCGTTAGGGCGGGTGAGACACCATTCCCTGACCTACGGCCTGTGGATCCCCTAGATATAGAACGATTGGTTTCTCAAATGGCACTGAGAAAGGCACCGGGGGTTGACCTACTTTTCCCCGATATTATCTATCATCTGCTGCCTGTCATAGTCGCAGAACAGAGCCGCTTGGCAGAATGTTCTCGGGGTGCCTAAGCTGGGGTTGCTTTCCGATTTTTTGAATGGCGGGTTTGGTGATGGTCCTCTTATAATCAGGAAAAGATCCAAGTGAGTTCAGCAGTTATCGACTGATAAGCCTCTTGCTGGTAATCGGTGAGTTGCTTGAAAGGCTGTTTGTTGAAAGGCTCTGCGAAAGCACCGATATGAACTGATTTCTAAATCGGGCCAGTATGGCTTCATAAAAGGGTTTGGCACTGAGGATTGCATATTAAATGCTCTTGCCGAGCTGAAAAGTTCCGAATGTAAATATTTTTTGGCAAATTTTATTGACATAGAGGCAGTATTTCCTTCCATGTTTTGAGCTTCTTTCCTCTGTGAGTTGGAACGACGCAATGTTCCCGTAGACCTACAGGCCGTAGCACGCGAGTATTTGTCTGATCCCATGGCTCTGCTCAAGGAAGCGCACTAGTTGTGGAAAAATCCGTCACCAGTAGAAGCCCGCAGGGTCTGTTCTCGGTCCCTCACTGTGGAACATGGTATTCGACGAATTTTGGGTCTGACATTCCCGGAAGGGTTCGCGCCCACGCTTTCGCCGATGATTGTCTCCTGTTAGTTCGTGGTAACTTACGATCGCAGCTAGAAAACCGGGCGCAATCGACCTTGACAACCGCATAGGACTGGATGGACATTCAAAATTAAAAGATTTCTGTGCCCAAGACGATGTTTACGCTTCTCAAGGGTGCAGACATATTATGATACAGTCGTAACCCCAGCATTAAGTGTAAAGGCTGTGTGATCAGCTGAGCTAAAGTTCATAGGAACCTTGGTATTTTATTTGATGAGAAGTTGCTGTTTAGTAACCACATTAGGCAAGTAGCGGCGGACGCCGTTTCTGTGATGCACAAGCCTAGCAGAATTGCTCAGAAGGATTACGGACTGTCGGGCCGTCAATTGTACATGGTGTACCGAGGTGTCTTCGAAAGTATGGCCTCATGCTGCGTCCGTTTGGAGGTATAGGTTTGAAATAGAATTATTAAGTATTTAAGCAGTGCCCAGCGCAGAGCAATAATTGTATGCACTGATGTTTTTAAAACAACCTCCTACGAGGCTACCACCAAATTGGGGAAGGCACTTCCTATCGATTTAGTGGTGAAAGTTCGGTCAGCCATGTGGAAGTTGTGAAGATGCAAGGAGGCCGAGGTATTTGGGATTCGGTTTCCAGCAGAGCGTGTACTTTGGCGGAACCGGTCCATTGTGGACTGGTTCTAAATTTCGTTCATGTACCCTTCTCTCGCCTGAGGAGGAGGCTATACAGCCTCGCGAAGGATGCATGGCAGCATGATTGACACACCACGACTAAGGAAAGTTTCTTGTATAGAATTATACAGGACTTGGTGGACGTTACGCCTTTCCATCGTTTTTAAGAGCAACGGGGGCCAGATGCTCCAACCACGCGAACTTGAATCAATATCTGCTGTATTTCTGCCTGACAGCTGATGAGCTGTGCGTCTGCGGGAAGGTGTAGTCGAACTTACGAATATACGATGTTCGACTGCCCAGCTCTTGGTGGGGCCAGAACTCAGGCTATCCTGGAACTTAGAGGTCAAGGGGAAAATTGGTCATTAATAAGCCGCGAGTCAATGTGACGTGAGCCGCATTTTCGGACCGTGTAGTTGTATCTTGATTCCGTTGCTTTGTTCAATCGGCATCAGTATTTTATTTAAGGGAAAGACTCCTACCTTACTTCTGTGGGAAAGTACCCTAGAACTACGGCTGGCCGTCAGCCAATTAAAGCTCCAAGCGCTTTAATATTGGTGGACAGGTACTTGCTGGCATTCAGCGACGTAGACGTGACAGCAAATTGCTGTTTTGACGTGATAAATTTAATCTATCGAATGTCATATATATTTTGATAGTTGAATGGGTGCGCCTACCCGTTTTAGAATATATGACAGTTGAGCGGTAGGGCACGAAGCAAGTCGTGTGTGGCACCGTGCTTAGTTGGCTCACGCAATTAGGTTAGCTCCAGGAGCTAGTTAGTACACCGTTTACTAAACTGATTTGAGGCTCAGTAGTCGTTTGTGATAGACATTCGGTTTTATGTTTTAGGGCGACCGAAACGGGTGGTGGCGGGAGAATGCCAAGCTAACCAAATCCGTCAAATACCAGGTTCTCGGCGGGCCGAGAACGGAACCCTGCGGGCTTCTCCTGATGACGGATTTTTCCACAGCTATTTGCGCATCTTTAAACAGAGCCGTACGATTAGAAGAATAGTTACAGAATAGGCTGCAGAGCTACGGGAACATTGCTGCGTTCTAACTCATAGAGGACAGAACTGCAACACGAGGAAGGAAATACTGCCTCTATGTCTATAAAAATTGCCAAAATATATTTACAGTCGGCCCTTTCCACCTCGATAAGAGCACTTACCATGCAATCCTCTGTCCCAACCCGTTTATGGCATTCGACGATAAAGAAAATAATTATTATTTTTCCTATATAACTTTAGTTATAAGTACAGTACGCAGGTAGCGGTCGGTGTCAAAAATTATATCACTCGCCTACTAATGAAAATAGTGATGCGAAAGAATCTGTAAAAAAATAACTTTTATATGGAGAACAGTTTGCTCAATTTTTATAAACGAAATGAAAAATAAAATTTGTCTTTTTTATCCACACTTTATAGTAGACTTCAGAACTCGATGTAATTAGTACTCAGAATTTTACTTAACGCTGTAAAATTATCACATACTCAATTTAAGGTTTACTACTCATCCGGTTATGACGTTAACCGGTAAATTTTATTTTAATGCAATTCTCAAGATTCAATAAAAAACAGTAAAATAATAATTTAAATCGGCCCTGCGATTTTTAGTTTTAAGTGAACATTCTTACATACATACCCGGATATTCTGATGTGTATATAGATTCTAATTGCGAAATTATTAATAAAAATTTATTTTAATCGCTTTTTATAAATCCATTCATACAGCCTTATCTTTATTCATGACTAGTTATTAACAGGAAATAACTACAGTTAGCCCATGTATATTCAGCGGTTGATAACCGTTGCTTTACCAGAAGTGATTGATAGTTTTCTAAGTGTAAACTTTTTTTTTGGTAATTTTAATAAAAGATTTAGATTAGGCAAGACGTGTTTTTTTGTTAATTCTTAGGGTAGATTAAATATAACTATTTAAAAAAAAAAAACATTTTATAACTTTTCCAACGATTAAAATTTTAAGGTTGTAGATGGTTGATGTTTTAAATTAACATGTAAAGCTTTATAAAAACGTTATGTGCTTAAGAAGATTATATTAGGAAAAATAAAAATACGATGAAGTAAAACGTTTTTACTCGTAATTATTTTTATTTTTTGCATACAGTAAATAGGGTTTATTATAAACCTAAATAATAGGTTTAAAAGTTAAATGATTTTATTACACGCAGAAAATTATGTGTAAGCTGTATTAAATGCTAAAATATAGAAATTTCATTTCATAATATCGAAAAAATTGATTCCAGTTTTAAAAATTTCAAATACTATTATTAATTTTTAAAAGGTATGAAAATATTAAATTTTTTATTACCATGTTTTTGCCATAATATATGCTTTTTAATTTGTTTATCTATACCAAAAGATTTTACAGTCCTTGTAACTAAAAAACTACATCGTTTCCGTCTGCAATACAGCTTCAAAAAAAAAAAAAAAAAAAAACATGAACTGCTTCAGTTTCATACAAATCAGGTAGTGTTATATCTAATCCTTCAACGACTTGGTCATTTCTTGATTTAATTTATTACTTATTTTATAGTTATCAACTGTTTTTACAAAACAAGTAATAGTCTTTATAAAGAATTAATGGCTAAATTAATTGGAAGTGGTATATTGAAAGTACGTTTTTACCCAGAAAAAAGCTAGTTAATGGATTTCTTGAAAAAATCAACTCCTGTTTATTGTTGCATGCTCGAAAATAGTTTAAAAGTTTTCGGTTTTTTCTTCAGTTATAATTTTTATTGTTCGTAAATATTTTTTTTTTTTTAAATAGTTAAACGATAAAAGTTACATTTTATTAAAAAATAAAACTTTTTTATTTTTTACTTTGATAATGAAAATAGAAACAAGGTAAACCGAATCTTTATTTAAGTATTAAATATTTAAAAAAAAAGATCACGGTGTTATAATTTCGACGATATCACTCTACGTAACTATCGCAGTTACGATTAGTTTAAAAGCAATTGAATTGTTTAAATGAGCAAACATTTAAGTAATGGGCTTATAAGTAAATATTTAAACTTGGTCGTACATGAATTTTTGAGATCGATCGTGTTAACGGATAGAACAGTGTGTGTTGTGTGTAGGAGCGGAAAGGTAATGAATACTGAGACAAGAGATGCGACAGAGCTATCTTCCGGAATTACAATGAACCTTTTTACCGTTTCCCTTCAACGTTCTGCGCAAGATAATCAAATTGAAGTATTCTACTCTCGGTAGGGTTTACAGAATCGGTTTATTTGGATGAATCACGTTTTGTAGTCAAAATTGTTTATAAATATATATAGTCCTGTTTATAAAATTCAATAATGAAATCATCATCATTATTATTATTTTTTTTTTTTGGTCATTGTGATCGTACGTGCTTTATTGAATTCTAAGTTTTCGATTTGGAAAATGTCAATTCAAACGTGATAAACTGTTTCTTATGGTTAATGATCTTGTTCTACAAATAAATTATTTGAAGGGGTTTCATAATTTTCATTATTCGTTTTTAAAAATACTTTTTTTCTTCTGTTATTAGCTCACCTTTATTTCCTAACCTCTAACTTTACATTAACTTTTTATATATTTTTACACGAACTTTACATCAACTTACAGCCTTTACGTCATCTTTTCAATAATTAAGGTTATATTAATGTAGGTTAATAGATTTTTTAAAATAACATCAGATAATTACGAAAAATCTATATAGAAACTGAATTGTGGAATATAAGACAAAGACTGGCCCGCTAATGGTGATTTTATTACACGAGGGACTTGTAACGTCAATCTCCCCTACGATTGTTCTGGTGTTGCCGCTAAAACCTGAAAGGCGAAAAGCTGGCAGTAAAAGCAGACATGGAAATGTAACAATTGCTGAGAAATTTCTTCAAGGAAGATTATAGATACCGATATTGAGGATGATGAACTGGGTGAGCAAACCTTTACTGCCCTCCGACAACTTTTTGAATCAATGTTTAAGAAACATGAAAAAATGTTTAGCGAAAGGATATCCCACATAGAAACAACTATTTCTAGCTTTGAAGATCGTCTTAGGAGATAATCAAGATGACTCATCTTGATACGGTGAAAGACCTCAAGGTGAATTATTTCTCGCTTAAAGAAGAAGTCTCATCTCTAAGGACAGACCTTGAATCCGAGAAGCAATATGACCGGTCCAGAAATGAAAATGTCGGTGGACTCCCGGATGAAAAAGAAGAGAATTTTAAGAGGAAAATTTTCGACCTGCTTGGTGAAATAAGAATCGATATAGGAGAAGAACAATTTACAGCGAGGATGGAATGATGTTGCAGTAATTATACAAATTTTCAACAAAGACATACGTGATGAGATAGTTAAAAAAGCAAGTAAGTGTAGACCTATGTTATCTCTGGTAGATAAATTCAACTCGGATAGGCACATTTTCTTTAACGATCGGTTGACCCGGTACTTTTCAGTATTGTTTCCAAAAGCTAGAAATCTTGGGAAGAATAGAAATTATAAATATCTATGGATGAATGGCTTAAATACAACGATCAAAAAAGATGATACCAGCAGACCTATTAAGATCAGTAAAAAGTTGGTTTTGGATCTCATCACGTAATCCTTCCTAAATCCATAGATAATGTATTTGAATATTATGTCTCTATATATTTTATTTAACATAATCTAATTCTCACCTAATTTACTCTTAATGATACAGTTATAATAACCGAGTTAAATACTAAACGTAGTAAACGTTGTTAGTCTTTGGTTGAAATTTAACTATTACTAAAATTGTTATAAACCGATCTGAAAACTCTTGTAACTAGAAAAATATAAATACTTAATTATTTTACAATTTTGGTAACTGAATTATTTAGAAAAATAACAGGAATTGAAATATACTTAAACGGAATGCTAAACATTAAACAACTCAACTAAAAATGTTACATATTATCAGTTAAAAACTTACACACTATCGATCTTAAATTTATTACAATTTCATCAACTACACCTTAATTCTAAAAATAAATCATTAAATATCTATATGGACCTAGATCATTTGGATATACATTTAGATAGAAATTTTACTTTATTTAATTCTTCTGAATCCAGCTTGCAGTCATTAACTGTAGATGTCATCGTTATGTTACGCCCTTAATATTATTTGTATAAATATTAGAAAAATGAGGATCTAATAACGAAAAATTGCAGGAAATACTAACTCATATCCATTTACTGATTCTGCTTGAAATCAATGAACCTGAAAATGAATCGAAAACTTATTGCCTGCCAGGATTTCTTTCATTTTCTCGTTGTAGATCGATCGGTAGAGGAAGTGATACTATTATTTTCTACAAAATTGACTTATAAATACATTTGCTTCTTGTTCAACTTACCAATGCAGATGTGCTATTAATGAATCATCAGATGATAAATGAAAGGTTCTTTATTTTAATTTTCTATAGGCCTCCATCTTCTAATGTTAATTTTTTTAATGCAGAATTATAATCTTTATTATGTACGGTATTCTCAAAATGAAGGGAATATCATACTGATCGAGGACATAAATACATTTTATCGCTAAAATGCCAATGGGTCATCAGAATATAATAACATCCTGCATAATTATGGTATTCCTACACTATAATGAAACCGATAAAGTGTAATTAGTAAATACCAGACTAGTATCTTCTTGCTTAGATCACATTAATTTAAGAATTCAGATATATTATACTTCTTTTGTCATGAAATCTAATTCTACTGATGATTATTTTATTAGTTTTTCATTAAAACTTAAACAGAGGTATATATAAATATTTTTTTTTTTGTATTATACCGGTATTGATTTCTAAGGTCATTAGCCCTCGTCACAATCTTTAAAGAGGACTTCAAATCACCATCAGGTTCGTCATATTAAAGGGGTAAATGGCCCTTACATATTATTTAAAAAAACTAAAAAAAAAAAACACAAAACATTTAGGCGCACACGCGTTTATATATTAACAATAAGAACACCTACATAGTGTAAAAGGCACTGATATTAAAAATTAAAAAAAGTAAATAAATAGAATACAAAATTAAAAATGAACAAGAGTGGCCTAACAGAACCAATATTTTCCTTTTCCTCGTTATATCAATTCCTCGTTATAATAATTTTATGCATCCACGGGGCAACCGGCAACGCCATTAAGCATTACATCAGTCGCCGCAGGATGCCGTGGCAGTTGACTACCTCCCTATAAATTGGCCTGCAGGACTTAACCAATCGGGGTCCATCCTGCATCATAGGAACAATTCGACCGCCAGTTCAGGACGTAGTGCGCGTCATGAGGGGTACGCATAATGTCGTACTAGTATCGGGAAACTTCCAGGTTGGATAGAGTATCGACAACTTGTTGGCGAAGTTGGGACGGATCCTGGACGATCTCCCGGACATAAGAGTGCTGGTTACCCTGAACACTAACGCCAAGTCTTCCGCCTGGGGTTCACCACTCACTGACCTCAGAGGCGCTGGTCTCGCACAGTTCGTGGAAGCCAGAAACCTCTACTTGCTTAAAGAGGCAGAAAAACCGCCGACTTTCTCTTCCGAACTGGGGGAAAATTATCGACGTCACCTAGATGACAGACGATCTACTTAGGAGTACAAGTAGCAGGACTATCTGGCCCGAGACCGGTATGAGCGGTCATAGGCTTATAACCTATGAAATCACTTACGGTGATCCCAGCGCAGCCCAGGCGCTATGCTGACATACTGAAGACCAAGCAGGAAGCCAGCAAAGTGACAAAGAAGCCGCAGGATTTTTCATCAACAAGGCCGAGGTCTCGAAGACCACGAGCAAAGACTCTCTCCTCTCTCCTCTCTCCTCTCCGACGAGGATGTTCTTTCTCTCATCAGAGAACAGAACACTGGCTTGGACGAGGCGACGTTGAAGAAAGAGTGTAGGCTAGTTTTCAAAACTGGAAAGCGTGATGCCCCATGGTATCACGGTGTTTTCGTGCTAGGTCATGGTCTCCACCAGAAATTTGTGTCTGAACGTAGGATCTTTATTGACTTCCCATCCTGCCGCGTCAAGTAATACCTAGACGTGCAGCGATGCTTTAAGTGTTGCCGTTTCGGCCATAGGGAAAAATTCTGCAAGTACGCGTCAGTCTGCGCGCATTGTGGTGAGGAAGACCACAAGCGGGAGGACTGTCCGCATAAGAAGGAGGCTCCGTCTTACGTCAACTGTAAAAGGCTGCGAAAAAAATCACTTGCTTGCGTCTAACAAATGACTCTCCGGAGCGAGGGTCATGACGGCTCCAGGCAATTGCAGATCAGCAAACTGGCTACTATCCAAGGGTCTGTCCATGACCTAGGTCGCCGTAGGGCCCTATCGCTGTCAGTCTTGATGGCCGACCCAATTGTTTGGTTTTATATCGATAACCGGCTCGGTCACCGATGGTCAAATAAGACTTCAGTGAGGAATTCTCTTCTTACAGTATTGTAAACAGCACGTCTTCTCTCGTGAACATTAGAATCCATTATTCCTGCCGATTTCATTGAGGGCTTTTATCACTCGATGCAATTTGTACTTCACTATAGCTGTGGTTTTCCTGGCATACACAATTGCCAGATCATCAACGTAGACACCTTTGTTGATTTCTGCTGGAATGGCTAATGTTAGTTTAATAATGACGATTGTGAAAAAGGTACCGCTCAACGGCGAGCCTTGTGTACGCCATTTTCCATTCTTTTTTCTGATGAATATTAGTTGTCACCGCGTTTTGGAAAGTACGTTTATTCTTATAGTAGTTGAATAAAACTGGTAGATTGTCACGAATGCCCCATTCATGTATTTGAAGCATTATTTCATGTCGCCATGTAATGTCGAATGCCTTCTTTGATCTGCAGAAGACTCTGACACAATGTTTTCTTGTAAAAAAAGCTGTTATATATTATGTTCTCTAAGATGATCATTTGATCATTAGTAAAGTCTAATTGTCGAAAACCTGCTTAATGTAAGGATAAGAGATTTTTTTTCTAAAATCCACACAAGTCAATTATTTATCATTTTTTCAAATATTTTTGACTATGGCGCACGTCAAAGAAACAGGACGGTAACTAATGGGATCTCTCAAATTTTTATCTTTCTTTGGCACTGGAACAATACATGCTTTTTGCAATGCTGCGGGTACATTCCATTCCTCCATATTTGATTATATAGTTCTAATAATCTTAGTTTTGCAGTTGTATTCAGCTGCCGGATGAAGATATAATGAATTTCATCCGGACCAGAAGCTGTGTGGCCAGCTTTCTCTAACGCTTTCTGAAGTTCTTTTTGTGTAATTTATCCGACCTACAAGTTCTATTTTTTGTGTTCTGATCGTAGTTAGCAGTTTTGTTTGCTTCTTCGAAATGAGTGGCTTGTAACTTTACAATTTCGTTCGGAGTATCTCTAACTTAAT
The DNA here is from genome assembly GCF_047948215.1 of Lycorma delicatula. Classification (NCBI taxonomy): domain Eukaryota; kingdom Metazoa; phylum Arthropoda; class Insecta; order Hemiptera; family Fulgoridae; genus Lycorma; species Lycorma delicatula. The sequence continues at coordinate 24,884,624 of NC_134458.1, forward strand.
CTTCATGTTGAAGGCAAGTTATGGCAGTAAAGTTTGTACGCTCACATATAGCCTTCACTTTTTCCAAACGTGAGATGCAGTCGTGTTTCTGTTAATGGATCAATAGTACTGCTTCCGGGATCGTTATTTAATATTATCATAAATCTTTTTGCACACGCCCTGAATTTTTTAAGGCAATCAGATTTTCTAATGTCGCACGTTTCTTAACAGCATTATATTCTGTTTTATTTCTTTTATTAGCTTCACTTATTTCATCGTTTCTTGAGTTTCCCGGATGTTCTGGGAATATATTTTGATGCCAAGTAAAATAAGTCATTATTAAAGCATCGACATCGCCTTCGATATCTCCAGTTGTTTCAGAGAGTATCGTACTAGCTCTGAGGCTCATCTAATCTGTCTTATCAAACATCGATCTTTTGGAGACGGGATATATTTTTCTTGTTACATCAGTTACAATTTTCACCGGCAAATGATCACTTCCATGCAGATCTTCTAAAACTTGGGGAAAAAACCTCGGTGCTATCGATCCACTTATAAGTGGTAAATATATACATGACATCGATCCATCTCTATCACTGAAAAAAGTTCTAGAAGCCATCATTAAAGTTCCTTAATGTTTCCAATTAAGATAATGAAATCAGAATTCAACAGGAACTTTTTCAATTCTCTTCCACGGAGATCTGCTCGAGCCAACCCCCAAAGAGAATTGTGTCTCTCACCAGTAGTATTGGTGGGGGAAACTGAGCAAGTAAACGTGTAATGTCATCCTCTTTCCAATCAAAATTCGGCAGATAGTGATTTGTAGCGAACGATTCATTCTGATTGCAACCGCTTCAGCGGTAGTTCTAGTAGATGTTAATATGGTTACTCCACTTCTATTCCTTACAGTTGGCGGTTGATTTCGCCGAAATATATTGTACCTTCTTAATTGGAAATTTTCATTTCGGCAGAAATGTTTTTCTTGCAGGCATATACAACTTGGGTCTACATCATGTACCTAGCGTTGGAGATCATGGATGTTTGATAAATATCCATTAATATTCCAGTGAAGAATCGACTTGTTATAATTTAGTTAATTTATTGTCTTTGGTTGCTTTTCGGCTATCGTTTTCTCCTCTACTTTTCCATTTTACGAACAGCTTTGTGTTCGTTCAAAATGTCATCGCCCATACAGCTTCCGGCCTCCGAACGACGGAAGACCATCGAAGCCGCAAACGACGACGGATATGGTTCGACATATTCGGCCGTTGTGAGGCGGGCACTTGGGCGACCCCCGCAAGAGAAGCCGCACCAGTCACCGCCTCAGGTAGGGGGGGGAACAGGCCCACCTGTGTGGTTGTTGGTGGCCTCTGTGGTTTAGAGGCCACCTCAGTTGTAACAGACTTGAGAGCCTCCATTGAAGAATGCAAAGCAGTCACTTCCTTGTACCGTTATCTAGTAGGTCACTCAGACTCAGACAAACTTGGACGTCCGCCTTATTATCTGTCTTCTTGTTAGCGGATGAAATTTTAGTCCTATATGCGGTATCATGAGGAGGTTCTGTTTTTATCGATGGCTTTGTAATTTCTTTGCGAATGAGAAACTTGAATTTCTCTATAATTCTCTCAATCGTATCAGTCAAAGTGGGCTCAAGTTTGCCAAGAACCTGGTTTTCATTGACAGCAGCTGAAGCAGGAGCTGGAACAGCAGCTGCAGCCTGAACATAAGATTTTGCTGCTCTAGGCTTGCGAGCGTTTACAATTCTCTTTGCCTCAAGGTAGCTGACTTTCAGCAGGGTTTTAACTTCCTGAACAGCTACTTCGTCTTTGTTGATGTCCAAGAATAGGACCGTTTCTGGATTTGCACGAATGATGTCCTTTGCAGTTTACACATGCAAGATGATGCTTACACGGCTAACCTTCAAGAAAACACGCGCGAGCGTGTGTGTATGTGAACAAATGCTGCAACTGTAACAACAGTTTTATGCAAAACCTGTCAATAGTCATTAATCACGCCAAAATATAACAAATCAATGCTTAAGAATAACAAACTTCCCATGCCATATCTAGTAACTAAATTGGGATGCGGTTTCTCTTTAGATTCCATATTGTATTATTAGTACAATACTAGAGCTGAAAGTTTGCCCTTCCACCAATTTCTGTGTCTAGTGTACTAGTTATTTTATTGTACTACTTCGTTTTGTTTGGATTTTACATACAAATGTGTCATGTTATTAGTAATCGTAAGATGTCATCTGGTTAGATAGTACAACAAACACACCGGGTTGGTCTAGTGGTTAACGCGTCTTCCCAAATCAGCTGATTTGGAAGTAGAGAGTTACAGCGTTCAAGTCCTAATAAAGCCAGTTATTTTTACACGGATTTGAATACTAGATTGTGGATACCGGGGTTCTTTGGTGGCTGGGTTTCAATTAACCACACATCTCAGGAACGGCCGAACTGAGAATGTACAAAACTACACTTCATTTACACTCATACATATCATCCTCATTTATCCTCTAAAGAATTATCTAAACGGTAGTTACCGGAGGCTAAACAGGAAAAAGAAAGAAAAGATAGTACAACAAACTCTGCTCGCTGTCCTGACTAAGCCAGCCGACAGTTTTATGACAAAGGTAGGGGCAATCCTTCAGACCACTTAGTGTATACAGGTTTAACTAAATGATCACATAGTGCTAATAAGTAAATAATTATTAAAATTTGTGGTAAAGATATTTCATTGTAAAAGCACTTTTCTTTATTATCGGTGTTGTGGAGAAATACCATTTTCGTACCCCGCACAAGTGGGGGAGTGTCGGACTAGATGTTATTAAAAGCCTATGTATGCCCGGACTCTACCGACTAAAACTCCTACTTTATCGTTCCTCTCCACCGGGGGCCGGGGTTTCTTTTAGGCATAGCACAACCCCGGGGGTGCCTAAGCAGGGAGGCCCAAGAGTCCCACAGCTTCACCACCTCCTCCCACCCACGCAAGCACGGACAGACGACGGCTCCACTGAGAGCTGTCCCGCACCCCTACCCCGCCCTTACCAAGACTATTGATTACACTGCTGACTACTAATTACGATCTAGAACTGCAACTGTACTCGACTTGAAATTGATAGTCACATACTTGTATATCACTCAATACCTCAGTTAGGATACTGGTACTACTCGCCGCTTGCTCAGGGGTTACCGCAGTCCCCCCGCTTCAACACCAATTCACATCTGTTTAAACACAGACGAACGACAGCTCCACAATAAGCTGTCTTTCGCCCCCTTGTATCCTGCACCATTCGATAAGCACACTGTATACAAAGCTGGACACCGCGGAGAATTTATCACTGTCTGTTAGCATTACTCCAATGACATTGCCTACGTCTATCTGACCAGTAATCTCCTTACATCTTCTTCTTTCTCTTTCCCATCGAACGTAGTGGAAAAAGACATGTTCAGCTGTGTCCCTCTGACCACAATATTGGCACTCCAGATTTTCTACCTTGTGTCTTCTGAACAGGTAGACCCGGAATGAGCCGTAGCTGGTGAGGAATTGGGTGAGTCAATAATTCAGCTCACCAAATCCCCTCCCAATCTACGGTCCGATCTCACCTATTAAACGCTGAGTCCATTCGCCTTTTCGTGAAGTGGCCCACCTTGTCTGCCATTCTTCACGTTGCGCGTCTTTCCTTACTCATCCCTTCATAAATTTTACCCGAGCTGCAGCCATCTGCTCTGTAGGTAACACCCCAGTAATTACAAACAATGCTTCAGTTGACACCGAAAAATAGGCACGTGCTATTCGTAACGCTATTTTTCTTTGTCGTCCCTCTACGTACCTCCTATTCCTGTCACTTCTCAAAGCCCTGTACCACATTGTCACACCGAATAACAATATAGAGTTCACCACATATGAGTACAATTTCCTAATTGAGGCCCTAGGTCCAGTAGTTGTTTTTAATAGTCTATTTATACTTTGTACCACATTCAGATTTCAGATTTAGTACGGTTCAGATTTCAGATTTTAGATTTCATTCGGTTCAGATTTAGTACGAATCTCCTTTACATGAAAAGCAAAGGAACTTCTGTGGTTTAGCCACATTCCCAGATATATTATATTTCTGACGAACTGGACTGGGTCTTCCTCAGTTACAATCAGAATATGCCTTATAATTCGTCTCCCCTTCATAGAGATCGCCATCGTTTTCTCGTGCGAGAGCCGAAATCCTCTAGTTCGTATCCATTTATTCACCATATAAAGTCTCATTTGATACTCTCGCTACGTCTTCCTCCTTCTTTGTAGTGACCACCAGCGCAAGGTCATCAGCAAAGGCTATTTCTTGCACTCTTTCTGGGTATTCTAAGCGAAAAATCCAATCGAACGTAAGATTCAATAAAATGGGTCCCAAAACTGAGCTCTGAGCCACCCTACTTGATACTTTGAACTCAATCTCACTACTGTCTAATTGGTCTACCAAAAATCTTTCTCGTAAGTATATCTTTGTATCATTCGTCTGCGATATGGCGGTATATTGACTTTCTTCATCACTTTAGATATTGCTTCCCACCTCAGGGAATTAAAAGCATTGTATACGCCCACGAAGATGAGTACAGGAATTCGACGCATCAACAGCTGATTTCCCTGATCAAAATCCGAATTGCCACTGGCTAATACCACCCCTTTCTCCAATATAGGCCAGCAATCTTGCCTCTAACATCCTTTCTAATAATTTGCAAAGATTATTTGTAACACAAATTGGTCTATATGGAATTGTAGCTCCTGACCTACCTGATTTGTTTATTAAAATCAGTCTTGATCTTTTTCATGAAGTCGGTATAAAATCGCCTTTCAGTATATTGTTCATTACTTCCAGCATTGTAACAGGCGCTTCTTCCACCAGTATCCGGACGACTTGTACCGGAATGCGGTCCGGACCCAGACTCTGATGCAGCTTCATTTTCCTTCCTGCAGTCTTTAATTCCTGCACAGTGAACACCGGTATTTCATCAGCCACTATTTTCTCTCTACATGGATCTACTTGCTACGGAAACAAGTCATCTACATATTCACGGACTTTTTCTTCTGGTATCGCTGGCAATCGTCTACCTAGTCTTCCAGAAACCAACTGGTACCCTCTTACCCAAGGTTTTCTATCGATATCTAGGCAAAGTTCTTTCCAACACTTTCTTTTGGCTTTTTTTATGGCTGCTGTATATTTGGATCTAGCCTCCACGTATTCTTGTTTGGCCTCATCCATGTCAAGTTGACACCCACGTCTATTAACTCTTTGTAGTTTCCTTTTAGCTGCCCAACCTCTTTTACGTAAGACCTCTAGCTCAGGTCCCCACCAACATGTATGTCTTTTTTCGGGCACTTTTTCGGGTACCAGGACTACCGCCTTGTCATATTCTATAGTAATAATTTCTGTCGGTTTTTCAGGGTCTGTTTCTTCAGCCACTTTCTCACCAATCACCTCCAAAAAACAAACACACCAACGCCTCGAGGTGATAGTTCTACCAGGCTTAAGCATTCCTGGTGTCGTTGTTACCTCATACGTTATTATGTAATGGTCCGACAGATTCTCTTCATCCAATATTCTCCAATTAATTAGAGTAGTTACATGATTTTCAGAGATGAAACTCAAGTCAATTGCCGAGCTGGCTTCCCCGCGACTAAAAGTAGGTCATCGTTGTTCATACAAATCAACGTTAAAGCATTGATTTATTCCGCTAAATGTTGTCCCTCCTAGTTTCGCACAGTCCCTGCAAACTCTGCAGACTTAGCGTTAAAGTCGGCAGCCAAAATCATGTTTCTGCCTCTGAACCTTAGAATCGCATGTCCTAATTGATCAAGGAGAGCCACAAAACTGACAACTCCCGCATTTGGGGAATGGTACACATCGAAAATCACAGTAACCCCCAAGTCTGTCCAGACATAACCTTCTCCAGCTTCACACATTCCTACCGGAGTCCCTAGTGAAGGAAAGCCAGTTACCACTGTCAAATTCTCGTCTCATACCCATTCCGGCCTAGAAGTCACTGATACATTAGGCTCCGGAACGATTATAATGTCTACTCTATTTTGCATAGCCAACTCCCAGCAGTTGTCATATGCCCATCTGCTATGATTCATATTTAATTGTAGTATCTTCATTTCTGGGGCGTACAGCTTTCAGTCCACTGGCCCTCCAAACCACATATCTAGCATGTCGTCGGGCCTTTGCATTTAGCGCTCTTATGGCCCGGTTTCCCACAGTTGAAGCATAATTGACGTCTATCTACTCCTTTGCAATCCGAAGCCCAACAACGATAGCATCTGTCTTCAGGTACTCGGATATAGGCACGACAATGCACCCAGCCTATCCGCATTCGAGCCTCTGTTAACTTTATCGCTGCGCGATATGTCGTGACCGCTGTTGCATTTTTGGTTTCACCATAAGCAGGTCTTACCGATGAGATCTTAAACTCATCTGCATCTCCGATTACCTGAGCTATTGCATCCTTAATTTTTTGTTCACTGGTATCACTGTCAATATATCTTAGATGTACAATTGTTCTACGTTCGCCTCCGGTCCTCATATCGACCTGTAACTCAGCCTTCTCTTTCCCCTTACTCGTATGCCTAATTCCCTTTCCTAAGGAACAACACTTCTCCAGCCTCTTCCCAGGTAACATTTTGTTTCATAGTCCTTAAGAAATCTGCATAGGACCTGCCCTCTGCTTTGTCTATTATAATTCGGCTGTATTGTACAGGTGGAGTAGCACATTTCATCCACGGACTTTTGCTTTCCTGATTTACAACTTCTGACTCTGGAATTAACACTTTCACTCGGTCTTCTCTACCCTTTGTTAAATAAACTTTCCAAATGAGGTTTCCCAGTCTGCCTCCTGGTAGCATAAAAGTCGCTGCCTTAGTGGTTTCTAGTATTTTCTTCGTGGCCTTTAATATTATCATTACTGCATTTTTCTCTCCTTTAAGTGTTTCATTATAAATAGTGTATCTACTGACTGGATTTATAACTTGCTCGCGTCCTATGATAACTGTATCATTTTTGACAATGTCTCCAGAGAACACACCCGCAACAACACGAACAGGGTGATTTCTTCGTCCGGATTGACCGGTTAGGTCATAAAAACTAATTATGTCTCCCTCATCGGGTATTTCCTGGACTTGAGAACTTCTTGAAACTATTTCCGCCGGCCATCTTCTAACGGATAACTCTACCAAGTCCTCATCAGATAAGTCTGCGTCCAACTATTCCCTTATCCCGAGCTCGCGAGACCTTCAGTTTATGTCACCTGCGTAATCGTTGTCTGGGGTGATGACAAATCCATCAGTTCTTTAAACCGTTTATATATTCTACAAAGCTCATTTTCATGTGCTGTTATATATTTCGACAGGCCTGCTCCTTAATTTTATTTAAAATTAAATTCTAGAAGTCCTAACTGAATAATCAGTTCGTCCATTGTCCTCACAACAGATTCCTTTTTTCCCGATGACATCTGTCTGCACCTTTTTTTGCTTTTAGCACACTCTTTCTTCACCTTTGAGAGAGCCCGAGGTCTGGAACTACCAGGTTCAGCTGAATCCGCCAGCGAAAGCGATCTTCTTCTTTCCACTGTTGAACCAAACGTCTAATCGAAAAACTAATCTTCAGCGCTATATTCCGCTAAACTGGAATACCCACTCGCCAAAATCGTGAGGGGGCTTTTTGGGGGGAGTCAAGGGGGGTCACGAAAATATATCCACCCAAATCCGGGGTCGGATATTGGAGGGTCAAGGGTGGGGTCAGGTTTTACGGAAGGACCCGGGACGCAAAGATCACAGGGGAGTTTAGTTGGGAGTTATGGTAAAGGAGCTAGGATGGAAATTAGGAATCCCCTTATAAACTGCCTCAACAATTGGAATTATTTGTTCACCTTATATGAAATTTTAAATTCATAATTTAGTTTAAATTCTTCTAAGTGGTTGTTTACTTCACTGTCTTCTTGTTATAACTCGTAAAGCAATAAAGTAGTCAATAGCGAATCTTATTCCTAATGGCAATAAGGTCGATCCACAAAAAACTCGGATAAAAGTTAGTCCGTTGTCAAAATCTTCAAAACTTAACAAACACCTCCATTAATAATTAACCGAAACTTTTCAAACGCCCAAATCAACAAAAACTCAGAAAAAACCAACCAAAATAGCAAAAAACCATGGAGCGTTTGACAGCATGTCTTCACTACTCAGTGTCTCTTGCTCAACGCATTATTAAAGCAATTTAGGAAAAAGAAAGCACAAGGATGCAAATATTTGTGTTCCTATATAATTATAATAGTTTTAATTTTCAACAAGGTAATTTATTATTTTACTAAATATATTAATTTGTCGACCTACAATTATTAATAATCATAATTATTAAAATACGTATTTTAATCATTTATTTCTATGAAGCGGCTGCCATTTAATACAAAGCTTACAACATTATATGTGTAGCAATTTAGTTTACCTTTGTTATTTTTTCTTTTTACTACTTGACCGCAATATAACCTTCAATTACTTATTTTATTTACTTTACAACTTTGGTCGGTGGCGAGTAACGTCTATCGTTCGACACTCTTCTTCTTCTTCAGCTTTTCATTATAATAATTGTTTATACTAGTTGTGGATTTCCCATCGTTACCTATACCTGCATCTTTTTTAATAATTTAAAAAAAAAGATATATCTATTAAACATATCTATTTTTTTATATATGTACATATATCTGAATATATATTGAATTAGTTCGATAAGTTAAAAAATAAAAAACACGAGCTTTATCAGTGTTTTTATTGTACTGTCAAATGATAAATAATCATTGAGTAAATGACCCTGATAAAAGTTCTTGATCATATCAATTATCTGTCATGATTTTATTTTTATTACTCTAATCTGTTAAATTGTAAAATAACAATCCAGGTAAGCTTCATATTAAATATTTATCTATATATTTGTATATATGTATATATATAAAAAAAACATTTTCTTTATATATATATATATATATATATATATACATAAAGATTTTTTTGTTTTTTTTTAATTTAATACAGTATATTGTACTTGTAACAGCCTAAAATTCAAGGTATCCACTTTCAGGAAAAGACCACAGATCGCGAAACCACCCTCCAGAATCATCTTCAAGAAATATTAGAATCAATTAATTTTATAATTCTCACAATTTTATTGTTAACTCGTTCATCTAAACAAATGTAATTCTTTTATAACACTAAAAAATCGAAAAAATGTATTTTTCCATAATATTTAACTCGGCGTCATTGAGGCTGGGTCAAAATGACCCAGTGTGTTTAAAAAAGCAAATATTTTTTTAAGTACGAGCGCGACTTTGCCATTCTTCTCAGTAGCTGGAGCCAACACTGTGTTCTAAACGTGTTTGAAAAGAAATCAGCCGAGCGGTGACCGCGGTGGAAGCTAAACGCGCGCATTTGTCAGAAAGGTAAATATGACCCATTCTCACAATTAACGTAACAATTTCGCGCCTTATTTAAGTATAATTTTTTATTACTGAATTGTTTTTTGGTGTTTATTTAAGTTTTTCTTATGTTTTTATGTTCATGTTTTTGATTTTACTACTTTTTCCTTCCTTCAAGGTAGTCAGAAACATGGATAGAGAGAACCAAAGAATTTTGTCAATTCTTGAGGAATCTGATAATGATAATGTGGATGAAGAGGATCACGTGAGTGTTTGTAGCCAGCAAGCGATGTGGAACAGGAGTGTTCAGACAGTGATGACGATAATGTCCCGCTACATGAATTTAAAACGCATTTGCAATCCAGCGCAAATCGTTCAACGCTGCCACAGCAGGAGCGTCCTGTTTCTCCAGAATCAGAAACAGTTTGGTTGAAAACACCTTTTAGACGGAATGTAAGGACTAGAGCAGAAAATATAATCACACAATTGCCAGGTGTGTCACAAAAGTCAAAATCTGCTACTTCTTAGTTAGAATGCTGGAATTTGTTTTTCAGTAATGAAATGTTACAAAACGTTTTGACGTACACAAATGCACGCATTGAACGCAAAATGGCTTCGTACTCAGATTTGTCGAAGCACACTTATATGAAGGTATGTAGCATGGCAGAACTCAAAGCTTTTATTGGCCTGTTATATACTGCCGGCTTAATTCGTTCAGGAAGACAGAACTTGAGTGACCTATGGGCGTCTGATGGCATAGGAGTCGAAATATTTAGACTTGTGATGTCTGAACAACGTTTCCATTTTATACAAAGCTGCTTGTGCTTTGATGAGGAAACTTCCCGTGAAGAAAGGAAGAAAATTGACTACTTGGCACCGATCACAGAACTATTCAAAAAATTTGTTGAAAATTGTAAAACTGCGTACATCTCCGGCGATTGTCTTACTATTGATGAAATGCTAATAGCTTTTCGAGGCCGGTGCCGATTTCGCCAATACATACCATCAAAACCTGCAAAGTATGGCATCAAGATAATAGCTTTGGTGGATGCTAAAATTTACTACATTTTGAATCTTGAAATATATGCCGGAAAACAACCCCCTTTTCCATTTGCTGCAAGTAATAAACCATACGATATTGTGAATCGCATTGTGCTACCCGTTTCAAAATCAAACCGCAATATAACATTTGAAATGACATTTATATATATTATATAAATATTGACATTTAAATGTCATTATAAATGTCATAAATGTTGGGCGCTGAGACACACCAGTTTTGAGTGCAGAGGTCCTGATAGGTCGGCTTTGTGCTACAACTGTGGGGGTACAGGCCACTTTATACGTGATTGTAAAGCGGCGTCCAAATGCCTCGGTTGTAATGAGACTGACCATCGCACCGGAAGCGTAAAGTGCGGCAAAGCCAGAAATGATTAGTATAATATTGTCCGATGCCAACAGGAGTATTCTGTCCCATGATTTAGTGGGAGAGACCGCCAGGGAATTGAATGTTGACATCGTGATTACTACTGAGCCGAACTTGAGTACTGCTGCTCGTCATAACTGGCTGGCTGATGCTCTTGGTGATGTCGCTATAACAAACATCAGTAATAGGATCGGATGGCAGTTGCATCATGGAGGAGAGGGGATTTTAGCGATTATTTTGCCGAATTCTGTCCTTGTGGCTGGATACGTGAGTCCTAGTATTGGAATTCCTGAGTATGAACTTTACATTGACGAAATACAACGGGTCATCTTACAGTCACCGAAAAGAGCCGTGGTTATGGGTGATTTTAACTGCAAGGCCACGATTACTGGTAGCAGTTATACTAACAGAAGAAGGCAAATCTTTACAGAAATGATGATGGCGACTGATATGATCTGTCTAAATGACGACTCTTATACATTTGAAGCCAGAGGTCATAGATCTGTATTAGACCTGACATTGGTTGACAATAGTTGGGATCCTTCGCTCTATCGATGGAGAGTTTTGAGGTCAGAAACTGGTAGTGATCACTTTGCCACGATATTTTCTTTTGACGGTATACGACCGGTGATCGGGGGAACATCAAAGCCGCCGAGATTGTCTAAAAGACAGGTAGAAGTAGTGGTTGACAAAGTTGCTCGCAAGCTCATGGATGGCAGAGAGGTTACGCCTTTCTGCAGGAATTAATAGTCACGGAGATGGCGAGGATTCCCGAAAATATCAGGGGGTATCAACCCGCTTACTGGTGGACTGCGGAGATTCCGGACCAAAGACGGATTCCGCAGTACTGGTGAAGGAGAAAATTTAGACTCCGTAGAAGAGGCGGTGCTGTGTATGAGCATGCTGTAAATATGTTTGCTGATGCCAGGCGGTTACTAAATTACCTAATAAAATCTAGCAAAAGAGCACGTTGGAAGGAGTTATGCTTGGAGCTGGACTCGGACCCGTGGGGACGTCCTTTTCAGATCGTCATGGGAAGACTGGGTGACATTTGCCTGTCCTTACAGCTGAGTCTGCTGGTATACAATTGAGAACACTTTTTCCGGTGGCTGAATCGGGTCTATCGGAGCTGGTTGAATGCGATGCAGGTCGATATACACAACATGAAGTCACCTTGGCGGTATCTAGACTCAGGAACAAAAAGAGTCCGGGTCCAGACTGTATTCCTGCTGCGATCCTCAAGGGACTTATGATGAAAGCCCCTTGGGAAATGACAGATGTGGCAAGTTATTGCTTGCAGGACAGGACCTTCCCTGATTGTTGGAGGGAGTCGCGCACTGTATTCTTGCCCAAGAAGACTGCTAATGCAGAAGTGGTTGGTTACCGCCCGTTGAATCTCATAAACAATATGGGGAAAGTGACTGAGAGATTGATCGCAGAAAAGTTACTGCTTGAGTTAGAGACAGACGGGAGTATTCATAACAACCAGTATGGGTTCAGGCGTGGCAGATCGACGCTTCAGGTGATTGAAAAGATAACTAGCTGGGCTATAACAGTCAAGGCTGGAACATGGCGCACCAGGAAGATTCCTTTACTGGTTATGCTCGACATTAGAAATGCCTTTGGGACCGTCCAGTGGGACTCCATCATGGCGGCTTTAGTCAGAAGGCGAATAAGCCCTTACATTAGGAGACAGATCTCCGAATACCTGTCTGAAAGATGGACTACGGTTAGCACGCTTGATGGTGACATACGATACCAAGTTCATGGTGGTGTTCCCCAGGGGTCAGTACTGGGAACATTACTTTGGTTACTGGTCATTAATGATGTATTACGACTACAGCTACCTGAAGAGACGGAAATAGTGGCCTGTGCTGATGATTTAGCGATACTCACCTCTGCGAGATCAGAAGATGTCCTCGAACAAAGGAGCAATGATACTCTAGAGATCGTAAATAACAGGCTAACCGACAAAGTATTAACACTTTCAGTAGATAAAAGTCAATATATTATGTTGGCGGGAAGGAGATGGCTGCGAGATCTTGAACTTAAGATAGGGGAACGTAGGCTTGAACGTGTCAATCAGGCTAAATATCTGCGAGTGATAATCGATAAAACCTTGAGCTTTAGTGCTCATGTAGTATATAGATGCGAGAGAGTCGAAGGATTACTACAAGCCCTCATAAGGCTATTAGCTGGCCGAGATGCCCCAAGATCGTCTAAACGCTGCGTTATTATTTCAGCTGTGACATCTGCTTTATTGTATGCTGCCCCGGTATGGAGTAGAGCACTAGGTACAATGAGAAATGTTAGACGACTTCAAAGCCTCCATAGGCGGGCTCTTCAGAGGGTAGCTTGTGGATATCCTACGGTTGCCTATAAAACTGTGTGCGTGGTTACATCAGTATCACCTATCGAGTTACAAGTTTTGGAACGGTTGTATAGGTTTCAAGCGATTGCCAAGCAAGAGGCTATTAATACCACAAGACAGAAGTGGCGTGAAAGATGAACACAGCTACAAGGATCTGTATGGACTAAAAAACTTATTACGAATTTGGATATGTGGCTTGATCGTGCTTATGGGGAGGTTGGGTATTATACAACTCAAATGCTTACTGGGCACGGCTGTTTTGAGGAATATCTCTTCCGTTTTGGCCGAAGAAGATCCTCCATTTGTATGTATTGTCCGGCGGTTGATACGGCCGACCATACTTTATTTTATTGCCCATATTGGACTGAACGCAGAAGAGCTGCTGATATTCGGGGCCTCAATGCCGATGTATTTCTGGGATTTTTGCTGACTTCGTCTGACAACTGGAGGAAATTTGACTTCGCACGTCTGGTCTTAAGAGAAAAAGATGAGGAAGCTAGGCGAAGAGGCTATTAGGAGCCTTCTGTTTTTTCTTCTGGAGAGGTATTAGGTGACTTTTATTGTCGGTTGAATTCAAATGAGTGAAGCGTCTTCTTGTTTCTGATTTAGTGTGTGGGGTAAATATATCAAGACCGAGACCCGGCCTCGTGGTTGGGGTCCGTAACGGCATAGCCGGGGCGGGCTCCCCGGCTGCGGGGTTTGAGGCAAGCATACTAAAAGACCGAGACCCGGTCCCTGGGGCGGAGCTGGGGACAGCTTTGCTGGACCTGGCTACCTACCTGGGGATTGGAGGCAGGCAAGCAATAAAAGTAATGAAAGATCCGACCGGGGGGACCGACCTGCCGTGCCGGAATTATAGCCGGTGGGCGGGAAGGCCCCCTTAGAGTATAAGGACACTCTCCCAGACCGAGTATACTTAAATGAATAACCGGTTTGGGGAGAAGGAAAAAAAAAATATATATATAACATTTGATAACTGGTTCACCAGTTACGAACTATTCCAGCATCTGCTCAAAATACAGAGGCTAACGTCAGTCGGAACCTTGCGTAAAAACAAAAGACAAATCCCTTCTGAATTCACTAAAATTCGTAACGCTGAAGTGTTTTCATCCCAATTTGGCTTTTAAGAAGATATTACTCTCGTTTCTCATATCCATAACAAAAATAAGATGGTTTTGCTGACGTCGAGTTTGGACCGTGATGATCAGATTGACGATTCAACTGGAGAAAATTGAAAACCTGAAATTAGCACCTACTATAACTCAACCAAATGCGGGGTGGACGTCGCTGATGAACTTAGCGCTGCATATGAGGTGAGCCCTAATTCGAAGAGATTGCCTCTTACCATTTTTTACGCCATGTTGAACATTTCTGGCATTAACGGTCTTATAATACACCGGATAAACAATAATAAGCCGATGGAAAAACGACGTCATTTTTGAAAAGCTTAGGTCTTGCGCTCGTCAGTGATCATTTGAAAAACCGCCAGAATTTGAATCGCTTGCCATGAGAAATGTAAGAGAATCAGAGAGTTTACTGGTGCATCACCTGAAGAGCCTCCTGCTAAAATACCTAATGCCCGCAAAAGATGCCAAGTATGCCCTGTACAAAGAGATCGTAAAACGAAACACACATGTCGAGGTTGTGACAAATGTATTTGCCCTGAGCATATCGCTCAGGGCAAATAGGCAATCACTGCAGAAAGGTACGATATGTACCTTTCTGCAGTGATTGTTTAAATAATGAGGATTCGAATTAGTTTCGTTAAACTTATTTTCCAAAGATATATTAGTTAGGTGTAATTTAAGTGCCAAATGCGACTGAAAAGACTATATTTTAGTGTAGTAAAGTTATGAAATTCTAAGGGATCTCAATTTTGTTAATTTTGTGTGAATTTAAGTAAAAATTTAAATACTTTGAATAAATGTTCTGTAATTAATATTTTTTTCTTTTATTCCTAAGATCAGAGTGTAAATATGCATTATAATGACAAATATTACGAATATATTCAATAAAACATGAAAATGTCGTACATTACATACACGGGTTATATTGACCCACCTCAACATCCCTATAACAATTTCGTACCGTAATGACGCCAGGTTAATAAAAAATAAATATCGTGAAAAATTAAATCTTGAACGATACAAGAAATTTAATATAAATACTTTATATATAAGTGAAAAACGAGTCCTTAATCCCTAACCTTTTAGGGAAATAGAAATAGAAATAGCTATCGTAGAACTACGTCACAAAATAAACAGTATTGTACAAATACACAAGCTACAGCTGTAATTTTCAAACAGATTTCGAATTCTTTACTTTGATAAACAAATATTTTATTCAGATCGGTGCGTAATAATGTATTATCTAGGTCACGTCACAGTACATGTGCTAATCTGTGGATAAAAAAAGCAACTATACCGATATCTTTTTTGACGATTAGATAAAAATCGTGGTAAAACTTTTATTACAGCAATATAGGATTATTTCAAAAGAAAAAGTTTATATAAATTATTAAATAATATTTATTTAATAAATTATACGATGTATGTTTTATTTTTATAAATATTTCTATAATTACAATACATAATACATATAATATTATACTTTAATACACATTAAAATACGAGGACATCTTTAAATTACCTAGGTTCTAACAGAAGTAGGTTAAAATTATTACAATTTAAAATATTAACCTCTAGTAGTTTTTATTTTGTTGATGTCTCTTTTGCAGCAAAGTACGTCAGTACAGTTTTGTTTCGTATACCTTTTCTACAAAGCTTTAATTCAAATTTATCTTACTAAAATAAATCGGAGTTTACTGGTATCGTCATAACTCATTAAAGGTGCAAACAGATTTTGTAGCTGCGAGGGTGAACATGCGGAGAAGTAATAACGAAGGGACTCGCTTTATAGTGGGGGCGCGGTAGAAGGGGGACAATTAATATTTACTCTGGTGGGGCTATAAATAGGGCGCCGTCCCAACACGTTGTAAAGTCAACTGCGCACACCGCACCCCCATTTAACACTGCACTAGTAATGCGTAAAACAATACGAGACAACTCCGCCCTCAAACTTCTTTCTGATTTCCTATTGGTCTGAAATTGACGCTTCATTTTTTCTCTTAATTAATAAACTAACGTGCCATTCATCTCGGTATGCCGTTTCACATTGTAAGCAACATTAAAACCCATAAAACCTTCTGGCTTCAAAATTTCATTAAATGAGAATCTAATTTAAGTTTTTACAGATCGATGGAGTTTCGTTTTTTATACGGTTCAACTTTTACACTTGGTTTTGAAATTGTTACAAGAGTATTTGCGCGCGCGCGCGCGTGTGAGTATGTGCGTACGCGTTAGTAGATATATATTTACTGGAACTGGGATTTCGTTGTTTTTTCTGCCGTAATCTAGGATTTTATCTCTTCATTCTAAGTTTCGGAAAAAATATATTTCTTAGTCTCTTAGCCTTCCTAGTACAAATACGTGAAAAGGACAGATTAATTCAGAGGGGCTATGCTTATTTCTGCTGCATTTAGAGCGTATCGGTTAGAATCGATACCGTAGCCAAGTTTTGTACGTCTGTACAAAATTTAATTTCCTGAATTTCCAAAATTTAAATGTTAATTTCCTATATGATAGACTGTTTGTGATAATCTCTTAATATTATTTTATAAAACCCGCTCGATAAGATCACGCAGTTTGCAAATAAAGCAGACGAATTCAAGTGTTATTTGCTCACAGAAAGTTACAGTAAAAAATGTTTAAATAATTATACACATTAAAACTTGTAGAGATGCTTAACCCAGTTAAATTTCCATGAACTGTAAAAAGCTGAACTCTGTTGAAAGGTGTACAGATAAAAAACTATTTTTTTCTACACAGAACATGAAGAACTTATAAGCTGACCAGATCGACAGTCTTCACGCAGAAAAGATATTCTTTGTTATTAAGCATAGATTTTTGTATTAGAAAGATTCCCTTAAAAGTATTTAAATCATAGAGGGCTGTAGTAAAACTCGATGAAAATGTAGGGCTGAAAAGTTAGGCAGTTGATGCAAAAATCCTCGAGAAAGTCGTTAACGGAGTCTTAAGCTATAAACTCACATTTATTCTAGTAATCACAAAATTAAATTAAAACAGTTATGATAAAAGGATCGTGTAATTAACAGGAATTACGATCGCATAATCGAGAAGTATTTGTACATTCTCACAAGAAAAAAGAAAAAGACACACACCCCTCTAGGTGAGGTGTGGGGCCGATTTCAAAAGAGAAGCAAGAAAAGGATTGAGGTCCAGATGTCAGTGTTAAAGGAAGAAGGAACCTAAGTAATCGAGAAGAAATAAATAACCAAGGAAAGAGTATAAAACCAGTAATAAAGTCAGACTAAAACCAGAAGTCCTTATGCGTACAATATAGGTGACTCCGACGCGTGTAAAGGATTATATAGAAGATAAAAGTAAACCACAATTTTGTGTGGTATACATTCAAAATTCCATTCGTGGCAAACGATTAAAAAATAGGAGTCATATATATTTACACATCCAACATCGGTTATTATGTAAAAAAAAAAAAAACATTTTTATCTTAAGAACATTAAAAATAAATAAAGTAATGAGGAGTTTTGAATTTAGGTGGTGTGTTATAGTTAAGAGAAAACAAATTAAAAAAATAGAAAAGGAGAAGTAGGCAAAAGTAAATAAATGACTGGAGATAAAGGAGAAAAAATCTTATTTATGAAAACAAATAATATACAATTATTTTGTTAACTTATTATTTTGAATTCATAAAGGATCTTTAAGTTTTATTTTGTCAGGCCTAATACTGTAAAACTTCTGGACGATTGGCGAATTATTATCAACCAAACGTTTGTTACAACCAGGTTTGAATAAGGAAGCTACCGGGTTGGTGTATTTGTAAACTCGTCATCGCAAATCAGCTGATTTCGAAGTCGAGTGTTCTAAGGTTTAAATCCCAGTAAATGCAGTTACTTTTATCCGGATTTTAATACTATATCGTGGGTACCGGTGTTCTTTGGTGATTGGGTTTGCTGAAGGCCTTTGGTGGCACCAACATTGATGTGACCATTGGTAAGGACATCCCTAGTAGGATTCTTAACTGGTCAGTAGTCGATGACTGCGAAAGCGATCATGGGCTAATTTGTTTTTGATTGGCTAGGTGGACTGCGCAATGTCTATAGGGCGGAGGTTCCTGTTCAGCAGGGGCGCTTCCTGCACAGACGAGCGGATTGGCCCAAGTTTTCTGACATCCTTTCGGCCAGGTTGCGGGTTTTCACCCGCACCCTGGACGAAGCCCCATTAGACGACCTGGCAGAGAATTTCTCTTCTGCGGTGGTTGAAGTCGCTGAACTCTCTATCCCCCGGAGCACGGGTCGAGAGAGAGTAGCTGGATGGTGGACTCGGGACTTGACTGCGATAAAACAGGTTGTGGGCCGACTCATGATAGCCGCACAGCGTGCGCGTGATCCTGACCGGCGTGCAGTCCTGTTTGCGGAGTATCGTCAGAAGAGGACCGAGTATTTTTATAGAATAAGGTCTTCTAAGAGTGATTCCTAGCGTTCGTTTGTTCAAGAGCAAGGCAATAAGGACCCATAGGGTGTTGTCTACAGAGTTCTTGGACATAAGTGGAGAAAAGACATTATTCTGTCTACTCTCTCGACTCGAGATGGTGTTGTTATCGACAAAGATCGTGTCGTTACTCATCTAATGGACGATCTTCTTCCAGATGATACCGAGGTTGGTGAGACGTCGTATCATCAACGAGTCCGAGAGGACGTGGCTGGTTTTCGTTCTGACGTAGCGTCTGCTGAGATTACTGAAGCGGAGGTCCGCCAAGTAATCTGCAGCCTGGCTAGGAACAAAGCCCCCGGATATGATGGTATTACGGTGGAACTCCTTGTTCGCACCCTGCCTGTCATTGTTGATGTATTGACTTGGGTACTCAATAGGTTGCTGTTTACTGGGCATTTCCCGGGTGTTGGAAACGAGGTATATTGAAGCTGCTTTTCAAGCATGGCGACAAGGAGCTAACTGTCAGTTCCTCATACCATCCTCTGACGCTCTTGCCCGTAGTTGGTAAGGTTTTCGAGAAGGTCCTGTACCTCCGCATCAATTGTAGGTTAACTTCTAACCATATGCTGATGGACGATCAGTATGGGTTCCGTCCTGGTAAGGGCACAGAGGACGCGATACTTAGGGTTATGAATTTGGCGTCAGACAGCGAGTGCAAGTATGTACTCGGTGTCTTCTTGGACATATCCGAGGCGTTTAATAACTTGTTGTGGCCCTCAGCCTTATTGCAGTTGCAGAAGCGTGGTTGCACGCGAGACGAGATCAGAACTCTCTCAAGCTACTTCAGCGATAGAACTGTCGTTCTTCGTGACGGCAGTTCTGAGGTAGGAAAGACCCTGTCTAAAGGATGTCCACAGGGCAGTGTTCTAGGTCCACTCGTTTGGGTCGTTGAGTTCGACTCTCTCATGCGATTGCAGATGCCTAGCGGCTGTCGCATCGTGGCTTATGCCGACGATGGGCTGCTGCTGGTCGAGGGCAATTCGCGTGCCGAGATCGAGCTCAGAGCGACACAAGTATGTAAGCTATTAAGGTTGTGGAGTCTTCAGCATAAGATGGTTTTCAGCACGAAGAAAACCACTATGATGTTTTTTAAGGGCCTGCTAGCTGCAACCCACCATCCGCGGGTTGTGATGGGCGGCCTTCCAATTAGGTATGTTCCCGTTCAGAAATATCTGGGTTTTATCCTTGATGAGAGGCTTCTCTTCAAGGAGCACCTCCAGTTTGATGCCTTCTTTGGCGACCGTAGGGTGATCCATCCCCATTGGGGGTTGAATTACCGTACCATTACCGTATTCTTTACAAAGGTGTCTGTGAGGCCATTATGCTGTACGCTGCGCCCGTCTGGACTAATCGTTTGCAATTTCAGAGTTATAGGGACATTCTATTACGAGCCCAGCGTCTTCTGTTGTTAGCTGTTGTCGGCGGTTACAGAACTGTTTCGCGAGAGGCAGTTACTGTGATCGCTGGCATGAAGCCAGTGGATATTTTGGCTACAGAGCGTAGCCAGCGGTATATTTCTAAGAAGGTCTTTCGCTGATGACAGTCTTCTATTAGTTCGTGGTAACTCACAACGGCATCTAGAAGATTGAGGGCAGGCGGCTTTGTCAACCGCAGAGAGCTGGATTTACATGACAATATTTAAGGATTTCTGTTCCCAAGACGAAGTCCATGTTTCTCAAGGGTGCAGACAAATTACCGTATAGGCATAACCCCCATATTTAATACAAAGGATGTGTAATCAGCCGAGTGAGAGTTCATATGTACCTAGGTGTTTTGTTTGACGAGAAGTTGCTGTTTAATAACCACATTAAACAAGTAGCGGTGGATGCCGTCTCAGTGATGTACAAACAACAATGATTACTCGAAAAGACTATTGGTTTTCCGTGAAATGTACCGTTAAATGTATATGGTGTACCGAGGCGTCTTGTAAGCATGACCGATTACGCGACGCCCGTTTGGGCGCATAAGTTGGATTTGAATAGAACACTACTTAGAAATTTAACGAGTGCTCAACGCAGAGCCTTGATAAATGCACTGGTGTTTTTAAACAACCTTCTTTGAGGCTAGTACCGTATTGGGGAAGTCTCTCCCAACCGATTTTGTGGTGAAAGTTCGGGCAGCAATGTGGAAGTTGCAAAGAGGTCGGGAGGCCGAGGTATTTGGGATGCGGTTTCGGGCCAGGCAATTTCTATTCCCCCCGAGGGGAGAAGATCCAGTCTCGTAGCGTGTCTGGTCGCTGCATAACCCGCTTCCTTCCTTGCTAGTTGTGGCTGTAATGGAGGTCATCTTCTTGCCCTCGAACTGTACGTTCCACAGTGCTCAGTGCGCCCTGGTGAGATGCCACCGATGCAGATGCCAGGACGGACATCTACATCAGTAATTTCGCCGCAGTGAAATTTTGCCTTCCGAAGAAGACATCAGAAACCTAATACTACCATGTAGCCCTCAGGAACTAAGCTAGAAGCCTACACGCGGAAGATCGAAGACCCCGCGCTTATCACCACTTTAAGGCCCTAAACTATAAGTACCCAGTACGTACTAATGCAACAAGTATTCCATGACAGCATATCAAAGAGCAAATTCAGTCTACATCACCGCAACGACATACCGTTAATTAAGCCATTGGAGTGCAGCCAGCATAAACTAAGTCGCAGATCAACTCACGTCAGGTCCGTCGGGACCTTAGTATAACCTCTAGTCTCTCACTTTAGCTCCAACTTTGAGGATTGCTCGGAATAGATCTAGCTTGATCGCAACCAACATTTAACTTAATACCCCCTTAATAAGTGTGCACTACAATTCGACCAATCACCATGCTAAAGTTAGTAAATCACGCCCGGGGAATAAACTCCCTGAGCACGACCTCCATTGAAACTAGAAATCTAACCGAGGCCAGTGCCTAGCCCGTCTACCTCTGGCCAGTTCAACTGCCTGGGCGGAGCCCTAGCCACCCGACATCCTAAACAGGAGAAGATATCCACAAACTCCAAGACAGATTAAAGAAGCAGAACAGACAGATTAAAGCAGAACTTAACATTTTTTTTTTCTTCACACACTTACCCGAATTCAGTAAAGAAAGTCATATGTTATACATTACCTCTCCTTCGTACTTCTTTGTTACGTCCTTAGATTAAAACCCGATTGTTGTGTTACATGTATTGTTATATTCCTTCACCAATTCGTCTAGAATACCACCTACCCACCTATAATTACCTATTTCGTAAACGTACGCCACATGTTGTTCTTCAATGTTCTATTAAAGCGTTCCACTATAGACGCTTTTCTATGACTGAACGTTGAGTAATGATTAATACTGTATTTTTTCATTAATGTCTAACTCTAAAGTTAAACGACTCATTACCGTCGTCAGTTTGAAAGTTTTTCATCTTATTAGTTTTCAATATAGGCTCAAGAGCTTTGACGACTTCTTTGGCCGTTTTACTTTTTAATGGAATCGCGTATGAGAATTTTGTAAAATAATTAATAATCGTCATAATATATTTAAAACCTTTATTAGAGTTAGTACGGTATCATCTCTACTAAATCTGCCTGGAACAAGCCGCCAACGTACTTCAGCTCGACATTCGTGTTGCGTTTCCCCAAATGCCTCGACCAACCGATCACTTCGCAACTTCCACATGGCTGCCCGAACTTTCACCACTAAATCGATTTGGAGACCCTTTCCCAATATGGTAGTAGCCTCGTACGAGGTTGATTTAAAAACGCCCGTGCAAACTATCAAGGCTCTGCGCTGGGCACTCCTTAAATTTTGAAGCAGTGCTCTATTTTTCTCCAATCTATACGCCCAAACTGGGGCTGCGTATGGAGTCATACTCTCAAAGACCCCTCGGCAAACCATGTACATTTGACGGCCCGACAACCAGTAGTCTTTTCGAGCAATCCTTCTAAGTGTGCATCACTGAGACAGCGTCCACCGCTATTTGTCTAATGTGGTTACTAAAAGCAACTTTTCATCAAACAAAACACAAAGGTACTTATGAACCGTTACTCGGCTGATTACACAGCCTTAATATTTTATGTGGGGGATAATTTGTCTGCACCCTTAAGAAGCATAAACTTCATCTTGGGCACAGAAATCTTTAAATTTTTCATATCCATTCAGCCCTCGGCGGTTGACAAAGTCGCCTGCGCTTTACTCTCCAGTTGCGGTCGTGAATTACCACGAACTAAAAGGAGACAGTAATCGGTGAAAGCCTGGGCCGTGACCCCTTCTGGGAATGTCAATCCCAGAAATCGATCAAAAACTAGGTTCCACAACAGAAGACCGAGAACGGAACCCTGCAGGCTTTGCCTGGTGACGGACCATTCCACAACTAGGTGCGCATCTTTAAACAGAGCCGAGCGATTAGACAAATAGTCTCTAACTACAACCTGCAAGGCTTCGGGAACATTGCGGCGTTCCAATTCATAGAGGACAGATCTCCAACAGAAGGAAGGAAATACTGCCTCTATGTCAATAAAAATGTCCAAAACGTATTTGCAGTCGGTGCTTTCCAACTCTTCAAAAACATTTAAGATGCAATCCTCGGTGCCAACCCCTTTCATGAAGCCATATTGGCCTCGATTTAGAAAACTGTTCATATCGATTTTCCCAGAACCGTTCAACAAACAGCCATTCTAGCAACTTGCCGAAAACCGGCAAGTGTCTGATGGGCCGATAACTACTGACCTCACCAGAATTCTTTTCAGATTTTAAGAGCACCCTCACCAAAGCCACCTTCCAGCAAGCCGGAAAGCAACCACAGCTTAGGCACCCCGAGAAAAGTCTGCCAAGCAGCTCTCTTATGACTGGCGGGTGGTAAAAGATATCCGGGTCAAGTTGGTCAATCCCCCGTGCCTTCTTCAATGCCATTCGAGAATCTACTCGGTCTATATCGTCGGGTGCCACGATCCGTACGCCAGGGAATGGTGTTTCATCCGCCTTAACGTCGATCTATGCTTCAACCTCCGGAGCATCTGGAAACATAGTATCCAGGAATGCATGGTATGTCGCCACAGATGTGTGGTCTCGACAACCAAACCAGTACCGAACACTGGACAATACGTGCAATGGCTTCGGCTTGTAACAGGTCTTTGCGAGGTGCCAGGGATTGCGTTGCTACTAGCGCATGGCGTCCTTCCAAAACTTGAGTTTGGCTTCCTTGATGACATGAACGTGTTCATTACAATCACGCCGGAAGACCGAAGACGCTCAACTCGCACTTGGTTAACGATAATCCCCCTTAGGGGGCTACGCTGGTACCTAACTCTTGCGCGCAGCACGCTAAGGTGAGAGGACCACTATTTCTTACCGGGCTTCCGACTGCGTTCCACAGACGCTCCTTGGAAGAAGGGGTCATGACGGCTCCAGGCACGCAAAGATAAGCGGACTGGCTGCTTATGATGGGTCCGTCCATTGGCCTAGGCCGCCGTAGGACCGCATCATAGCCAGTCTTATTGGCCCGGCCGATTTGCTCCGCCATCAATTCCACCTCCTCCCTTTATTCCATGCCCAACTCCAATCCCTGTAAGGCAGCATAGCACACAATCCTAAGACTGTATCGATCCAGGACCCTTAGGTTATAGCGACCTGATTCTGGTGCTCTTAGACCGGCTCCGTAAGCTATATCATTGGTTATCAGCATATGATCGCTCACACTGGCCCCGGGCCAGACAGTACAACTACTTGTCTTTGTCTTGTAGCAAGGCGCCCGTCACCAAAGTGACGGCTATATAACTCTCTCCCAGTTTGCAAGAGAAAGTTGGCGGCTGCTCCGCATCATTAATCAAGTAGAAGTTCCTAGCTTCAACGAACTGTTCGAGACCAGCGCCTCTGGGGTCTGTGAGTGGTGAACCCCAGGCGGTAGACTTGGCGTTAGCATCCAGAGCAACCAACACTCTCGTGCCCGGGAGACCGTCCAGAATCCTACCCAACTTCGCCAGCAAGTCGTTACTCCATCCAAGCTGGAAGTATCCAGACACTAGTGCGACGCTTGATGTCGTACCCCTCGTGATCCGCACGACGGTGAATTGCCCGTCAGACCACTGGGGCATCCAGAAAACACTCAAAGTGTCAGAGCTTACCACCATCGCAGAGAGCGGCCGTCCCCCACGAGAATGAATAACATTCACCCCGTGGAAGCCAACCACCCTATCCGCGACCGTGTACGGCTCCTGGACCAAGAGGACCTCGAGGTTGTACTCCTCAAGGAGCCTCATGGCCTTACTTGCGGCCGCCCTGGAATGGTGCAGGTTTACCTGCCCCAGGCGCAGGCGTTCGAACTGGTGGAGACCGTCCTCGAGGGCTTCCTGCCATTCACAGGTGACGCCATAAGCTGTGTTCTTACAGTTTTAGCTCGAGCAATTTCGTACGTTTTGCACTGCCGGCTCCCGACACGGTTTCCAGTATTGCTGACTTTCACCAAGGCACAGGCGGCGCACTTGGCAAGCGGTGATTTGGCAGGGCATTTGGTCGCCCTGAGCCCCGAAGCGGCACAGTGGCCACACATCTCTCTGTCTACGCTCGGCAGCGGAGAGCTGTGTGCCCAAAGCCCTGAAATTTGTAGCATCGGGCTACCTCAATATGGTCGACTACCCTTACAGATAGTCCACCCGAAAAACAGCATTCTACCGGCCACTAAGACCTGCCACATTTTTGGCGATGTCTCGAGAACCCAGTGACTCTTTGGCGATTCCTTCCTCCCCAGCTGTCGAACCACCTTGGCTTCCCTAAGGAAGTCTTCGACCGTTATACCAAACACTGGATTTTGGCCATGGACTGCTTTGAGGATTTCGGGGTCCTCTGCCCCTGTTTCCCTTGGCATATCATATATCAATATCCGCGGCCTCCGCTCGGCCAGTAACTGAGGTTTCAGCCCGTTCATGACAAGAACTTCTGCCTCCAGCATTTGTTTAGCCTACCGCTCATTAAATACCTTCAGGACAACACCATGATCTCTTGTTTTTGTGACCCGGGAGACTTGGACCTTTTCTCTCCGCGGGTCCAGGATCTTCTTGAGGGTTAACTCCATCGCAGCTGACGAAGCCCCCTGACCAGGCGTAATCGGTACCACCTTTACCGTAGCCCGCTTAATTTTAGCTGCTGGCGCCTGGGCTGGCGACGGCGGACCTACCCGCTTAGGCGCAGGCGCGGCTGTTACAGAGGCGAAGGAAAATGGCTTTTTGACCTTCTCCTCCACCCTATTGATGGATTTTTGGAGTTCACCCAATGCCTCACCCATTACCAGCTTGAAGCCCCGGACTCCCCTTCCCCAACCACCTTGTCAACCTTACCGGACAGTCGACTAACAACTGAGTCCAAGGCAACGTTCGCTCCCTGGAGGCCTTCGCATTTAATTGCCACTCCCGTAACCAACAATGCACACTCACTCAGATTCGATTCCACCAATAAGCGTAACTCCAGAGCTACCCTAGATTCCTTTTTGGAAGATATCTTGCACCATTCGGCCCGAATCTCCTCAATCCGCCCCAAACTCTAAGCCCCAGAGGTCAGCTGCTTTACAACAGGCTTCCCTTCCGTAACCTTAGGCTCAGGAGCAAACGTTGTGCCACCGCTTTCTGCCTTCCCTGACTTCGTAGCGAGGCGTCCTTCGAACTTGGTGCCCCCTAGTACCATGCCCTCGCTGAGCGGATCCAGCTTTGACCTTTTCCGCACAGCTTGAAGCAGAGGTGTCACGCAGGTTTTGCTGCAATTCCACTTCACTCAGGAGCTCCACTACCCGAAGGGCTTCCGAGACTTCCTTTGCGGAAGACCGGGGCCGCGGCAGCGACCTACCGCGTGACCTTCGTGGCATGAAGGGGACACCGGCAATCACGTCCTTGGCCAATCCGATCAAGTCCTCCAACATCCTCCCCCGGGTTGCTCCATCGCTGGACGAGCTATTTAATACACCAGCTGTGTCGCCAGGTACTACAACCACAGCTTGTGTACCTATCACCTAACTCAATACTAGGTAAGCGTCCAACAAGATCTTCCTCGAAGCGAACCGTCTGTACCGCATCCCACTCGAGGAGACAAATGTTAAGAGCTCCCACATGACGACCGGCGAGGTTGGAACGAAATCGTTTCCCGAACCTGCCAGAGGATCTCGAAATGTTATCTGGCCTCACCAACTACGTAATGGGGACACCTACAAACACAAAGGAAACGTCTTTGTTTAGCCGATAGTGAGACTACTGCAACACACTGCGCCGCTACTTTGTTGAAACGCTGCAGCAACGTAGGTTGACTTACAGCCACCGATCGTTGTACAGCCCCGACAACCTGTACGTAGAACACTGTCCTTGCAGAAAAACACGACTGTAATGTAATTGTAATTCACAGTACGAGGCCAGCGGCCGAGAAGCGATCGGAATATATTATGTTAAACACAGTTTTACAGTTTGCGATTCCACTATAACTATTTCATCCTACGGATAAAAAAAACTTTCAGCAATGGCTTTTAAATGTTCAACTGAAGCGATTTTTTGTCCACCAGGAACGAATAGAATTAACCAACAGTCAGAGGTGATATCACAAAGACTCATGATTGCATGCCTACGACGAAAATAAAATAGACATGTCACGACATGACGTATTTGATAACACACTTCCGTTTTTAGAAAACTAATATGCTTTCATTTTTGAAAAGCCGCATATCAATATTTTTATTTCTGTTAGTAAAATAGGCGAATATGGAATAAGATCCACAGTTTAAATTCCACAGTTTATTTAAGCTTGAGATGAAAGTAAGTATAAAGTATAAAAGTTTAACATAAAGTGTAAAGTATAACATAAGTTTAATACTACTTTACACACATGTGTGCAAAGCCGCTGTCGTTATTCGACTGGCATAATGATAGGGAGAGTCTCCCCACCACTTAATACATGAGACTAATATTACATTTATTAAATTACATTTTATTTTATTAATTTCATTTTGGCATTCAAATCGTTAACAATTTCCTCTAAAAAATATAATACTTTTCATTAACCCGTTTATAATTTGCATCAATTTACGCAATTTCTTATTAATTATTCTTCTGCGACATTTTTTTAAAATTGTATCTTCTTGTTCTTACAAAGATAACGATTTTTTTATATCTATATTGATGAGGATGATGCTGATGAAAAGAATGTTTCTTTCTCATCGTCTTCATCTTCTTCTTCTTCTACTACACCGAGATCAAAATCGACTATTAACTACTCCTACCATTCGCACAAAACCAATCTAATATCGCAATCATCGATTTGTTACTTCAATCAATGTTAAATGATCGATATACACGTCCGGAAATCCCACCTTTACAATATTAAACAACTGATTGACATTCTTGATCGGAACGCCGGGTACAAAACTTATAAGGCACATTAAATCGTCGTCGTCTTCACTGACCAAAGACAACATATTGACTGATATAAAATTATGGAAAAAACAATACTTATATTTTGATCAGCGGTACTTTTATAACGTTTAAAAGTCGCGCCGCGCGTTCAATAACAAAATTATAAACGAATGTATCCATTGCAATAAATAATAATAAATATTATTTACAAGAAGTAGGGCTGGACTGATGGTTAGCGTTACCGAATTCACATTTAATTAGATCGGGTTCGATTCCATATAAAATTTATGGAATATATATATAAATATATATATATATATATATATATTGTAAAAACATTTTTTCTTCTCCCGCGTTCCCTGACGATGATGACGTAACATTACAAATTTCATCCATATCCCATCCCGTTCGAATTTTTTTCAATTTACGCGCGGCGGGTGGGCGCGACGGAAATAAAAGAAAACCGCCTAAGGTCGATCCGCCCCACCACCGCCGCTCCCGCCCTGATGACGATTCACTTTGAATTTTAAAATTACCACCACCCGTTCAAAAATCAGTCGACGACGACATCGACAACAACAGCTGTACACCAGTGCTGCTACCGCCAATCTTTGAAATATATAAATAAATAATATTTACATCCGAAAAAAAATAACTATGTTGGCTACCCTGTTGTTAAATTTCAAATCTCCCGCCCGGTCCATCATCACGACAAAGTAAAATGGTAATTCCCACAGGGAAAAAGGGAAATTCCAACATGGTGGATTGCGACACTAGAGCTCCTGGCGGTAGCCAGGAACGTTACCTAATTAACACCTGAAGATGTTTGTCCTAGAATCCCCCTTTGCCCTAGAATGACCTTTTTAACAAAACGAATGAATGTCCTTTGTCCTAGAATGCCCCGTCTTAATCGTCCTAGAATATCCATTGCTCTAGGATGTCCTATTTTCAGCTACTAATATCCATCCTATTTTATAGTCGACCTAAATAAATGCTTAAAAGTGTATAAGCGAAAACAACGTATATTAGAGACAAAAAATAAATAATTATATAAAAACATTATATGAATTTTATAACGCAAAAGTTTTAACGATTTTTTTATGAAAACGATTAAAAATGTTTGTTGCAGTATTCTATTATAACAAAAGTAATGCGCGTCGGGAACCGATTTAGTACTTAGACACGAGCTTTTTAGCATCGGGTCGTACTCGTCAAGGTACGGCCCTCTGCTGGCTCGTCAAAGGTAGGTAAATATTATCGTGTATTTATGCAGACCTGTTTTAAATAATTTTGAAAGCGCTTTACGAGTCGTATTTTTTCAGTGTGAATCTAGCGACGACACCCGTCCTGTTTTATCGAGGAAAATCTAAAACATTAATTTCTACGTTAAAAGATAAATACCTGCGCCCAAAGAATCTCGCCTGATTTTTTAAGAAAGGAAATCGATATCCTTTCTTCCATCTTCCTCTTTCCGAAAATTAGTGCTTTCTAAAATAGCCATTTACACTTAGATGTGGCAAGCGACTTTTTTTAAAGCTTGGAAGCGAAATCGATCAAAATAATTTATGAAAGGAAGAAATCTTTTACCGATAGTTTAATCGATGAACAAAAATACTACTTTACTTTTAACCCCCCTTGAATTGTACATCGAGAAAATATTGACAAAAGTACATTCAATCTTTTATAAAACTTGTTATCCCACGACTTTACGATAATATTGTGAAGATATCGGTGGATTTTATCAACGATTGTCTCGAGCGAAAGCCCGTAATAACCCTGGTTTGTTTTACTAAACTACCGACCCGTTGAAAAAAAAATTCGTTACAGAAAAACATAAAAAATTATACTCGTAATCAAAGCTTGCTTATAATTTTAGGTGTGATCTACTCTAGACAGTATTTTTCCAAATTTTTTTTCCTGTTTACATCAAAAATCTTATGTATATAAATATATATGTATGAGTATATATGCATACATATAGAAAAATTTACAATATTTTCAGTCCGACATCGTTCTGACTTTTCACTTCGTATATAATGTCCATTCCTAAAAAAAAAAATTAGGAATTTACTCTGAAACTTAGGAATTAAATATAAAAATAATATTTTAGGAATTTACATTTGATACTTAACGGATAACAAATTACCTTAAAGATTCACGGAAATCCATAAGAAAACCTCATACCAAATTAACAAAAGAAGTAGTTTATAGTTTATGAATTTACAAAAAACGACATGCCGGTAGGTAAATATGTGATAATAATAAATAAATTGAGACATTTTTAAATGCATATTAAAGTATATGATAAACGATCGTGTATAAAATTCAAATAAATCTATTTACTATCGTCTAAAATTTCGTCAAAACAGTTTCTTTATGGAGGTCTTTTAATAAATTGATTAGGAAATCCTTTAGTCGTTAGGTTTAGTAATTAGCTCCAAAAACCTTTTGGAGAAATATTACATTAATTACAAAAAATAATCATTTATAAACTTTTAAACATTACTACGTTTTCACGTGCTGTAAGACGAATCTTTTAGATCTCATTGGGTAATTGACTGAAAATTGCTACGGCAGTGTAAAACTGTACTTCTTCTGTAGGCCGAAGTACTGTTGTAATACGTAGTATATTAGTACGAAATTATGTTCCCAGATTTACTTAAAATACGATTAAAAGATTTTAGTTTACAGAAGCAGTACTACTGTCGATGATTTTTTAATAATAGCAATTATAGATTTAAATAAACGAATTTTCTGTTTTTCTGTAATCCGTTCGATGCGTACGTAAATAATCTTCGGTAACGTTCTGTGAATTACATTGTAGTTACTTTTTTAAATATTTAAATTAAAATGTAATTATAAAAGTATAAAATTATGATTAATTGTACATATTCCTATATATATATATATATATATATATATATATATATATATATATATATATATATATATAGATAAAGATCAGAATAAATGATTTATCTTATGTACTCGTAATGCGAAGAGGTTTTTCATTATGAATAAATTACTGTTTATTTTTACATATATGTAGAAAAGTTCCGTTGTTCACCCTTTTTTTAAGTGTGTCCTGCTGCTTTCGATGTTTTAATGTAGTTTGCGATGCTTTTCTACACTTACATCAAACTGTCTGAAATTAAAAAAATTGTTTTATTTTTTATACTAAATAAATTTTTCACCGTCTACCTCGGTTAGTTTTCAGAATTTATTTTTATTTTTTTTTGTAAAAAATTCAATTCGCTCTCTACCGGTGAGATTTTCTTTTAGTCCGATATTTGATTACTCCTTTCGTGATCTCTTGTCATGAAAGTTTGAATGCGTCGTCAAATAGTGTAGACGTTTTACGTATACGTAAATCCAGATCTTATCGTTGTTATTTTATAGGAAAAAAGTGTTAACCATCATTACCGTGTTTAAATTCCGTGACTTAAACCTACATCACGCAAAAAAAAATATAGCGCGGTAATAATTGCAGTTATAACTTTAATTTCATATCTGTCGTCTTCTATTTTCAACTTTCAACATACTCTGTTTTTATTGCAAAACGGAATTTGTTGGTTTCTAATAATGTTGTTTACTTTGAAGAACAAAATAAGCTTCTCCTCGGCCGAAAACAAAAAGAGAAAAAGACATCGACAGGGAGTCGGGATAGAATAGAGATAATGATGGGACACAACCATCACTACCGACCCATCCGTTTATTGATCTTCTTTCTTTCTCTGTCATTAACAAAGCTGCTACATCCGTATAATTCAGCGGCTAAATGGAGAATCGATAATACAAACGATGTCACTGCATACCGCTCGACGACAACGATTCGAATGGCGGAGAGAGAAAGGTAGATTGTGAGATGAATAAAGAGGGAATGATTGAGAGTACAGCGACAAGGAGTGAGGTGGAGGCGACTGTAGGGGATTGTAGAGTGGTTTATATCCGCCGATCCACTATCGGTACAACCGCGTCTTATCTATTTATCAAGCTCTCTATATATATACACTGCCGTTCAACGGGGTCATACTCCGATATATCTTCTTTTCTAGCCTGCTCAGAAATTCGTTTGATCATATACAGTGCGTACGATGAAAATAAAAGCTTCCTTCCATGAGGCAGACACTCGCTGTGCAGAGCATTATATTATTCTTTTCTTGTAACATTAGTCTCATTTAGAAACCAAGTATCCTGCAACGCGTGTGTTTAATTATTTTCATAAATAGCAAAAATTCTTTCTACATTAAAATTTATTATCATTTTGTTTAATTTCAGACAATAATTTCATTAAAGCGTACAAAAATTAAAATTAATATCTTAAAATTTGTTTTACAAATAATACCAAATACGTAATAATGAATTATAACTAATAAAACATCAAAACGGTATTAAATTAAACCCGCATAAATAAGAGTCCAAGGATTATTATTGTTGTCCTATTAGTTGGGTGTAAATGTTTTTAGGTTCGGTAGTAATTCAGTCTCGACCTTCTCCAAAACAAACTTTTATTTTCATTTTACGCACTATTCATTACTATGTCGTTAAGTGTTAAAAATTACCTTGTTTCCGCTCTTCATTGCGGTCGGTATTCAAGTGTGGACTATAATTTTAACATCCATACATTTCTCTAAAGTAAATTTAAAAAAAAATGATTTCCGTACGTTGTATTTTTTTTTTTTTTTTAATTATGTCTCCAGTGCGAACTTAAGCTATAACAGAAAAGACAAAAAAAAATCCAAATGAATAAATGAAATGAGGTATTCATTTCAGTGATGATCAGCCTTAGGTAAAATAAATAAATACTACTTTCACGTGAAAGTAACAAGAACTATTTTTATCAGTCTGGAACGGAACAAAACGCAAGGGTATCGGGGATATTTTATTTCCCTATTAATCGCAGAGCCTGGGCATCGGTCCCTTGCTGTTGGGTCTTTCTAATTATCGGGTTGGTATTTAATTGGCGGTTATATACTTGTTTTTTTCCTTTACTACGATGGACGGAATGGGGGATTGATTGCGTTCCTGCCCTTTTTTCAAATATTATTTTTACTTGCGCTATATTTTGAGAGATTAGAAAGATATTTCTTTCTTTCTTCCGACACGATTCCCTTTCAGTCCGTCTATTGAAGGTCTTTCGGTGCAAGTACCTTTTGGTTTAGCTCGGATACGCCTGATGGGAGCCCTAGATTTACCATTCTACGTTTTAGCTAGGAGGTTATGTTTTTTCACAGACATCTCTACTTGTTTGTTTCAATATCATTTATCTTATTCTTCAAAGCGCTGGATTCATTTTAATGAAAGAAAATTCAGTTTATTAATTTTAACTCAAAAAATGCTAACTATTGTAAATATTTTTGTTAAAAATGTAACCGTGGATAAGAGCGCCGATAATACAGTTTTTCTAAGGTATTGTAATAGGAGCAGTATAACGGACCAGGTTAACGGATTTCTTCCAACTAAGAAGAAAGAAAAATAATAATGAAAAGAAGACTAAAGAAGGAACTAAAAGGAATTCTTTTCTTAAAGGAACGGTTTCGTTTAATAATCGTTTCTTTGTAATACAGAAAATGGATCCTCCAAAAGCTCTTTTTCGACCAGAAGAGCTACCGGACCGAATTAAGAACATATAGAAAAACGTAAAGGCGCAAACAACAAAAACTATTACGTTTCCACAATTAAGAGCCGAGTCGGGTACTGGTCCTGCAGGCCAGGTAATATAAATACTGCCAGGGACCTGCGAACAGAATCGGTAGTTTGGTGAGAACCTGTTCGGTGCAGTCGTGAAAACAAACGATAACAGTCAATAGCTCTGCAAGGCCGTATTCGGCGCATTCGTGATAACAGCGATATCAGTAAGCGTGTGGTAACTACGAGTGAAGATACATCACGCGTATACCAGTGCGGTCAGTGAATGAATACAAGAAGTTGTTCGATGAGTTATCGGTAAAGAGTAATGAAAGTAAAAGTATTACATTCATTCATAAAGTGTAGGGTAGTTCTTTCATAAACAGAAAAGTAATAATACATAGAAGAATTGAATTGTGTTAACTTAATACTTTTCTAGTGTTATCTTTCTGTTAGTGTAATATTAGGTTCTAGTGATCATTATAACGTAAATTGGATTGTATTCTGGTTTTTGTAATTTAACTGTCATTAAACAAATCTTTTCCTTTTTATTTGAATTACTATTTTGTATGTTATATATACGATTATATTTATTATTGTTACCATTATTATTTTTATTACTTAATTTGTTTATGTCTTTAGGGTAATAAATTGTATTTCTAAGAAAGTTTTACGCTTGTTAGTCTCTCAATACCCTTGTCGAATCGCAAACACGCAACAGCATTATATGTAGAAAGATTATGTCTACAAACTGCCATTTTTTTAGGGAGGGAGATCGGACCTCCGATCACGCATGCATAAGTCCTGTATTTTTCTTTTCCAAAATGCTTTCATTCTGTTCCTTAATTTTATTCACTATGTTTCCCTTTCTTTATCTCTGAAAATTTACATTCAGCCACTTGTTTTGTGCTGAAAGATTGTCTATGAAAAATTATTTCTTTGAAAATATTTAATTATTTTAGATCTCTTTAAATTTTCTTTGAACCAATTTATTTCGGTTTTTCTTTTTTAAAAACAATAAAATATCTGTTTTATTAATCTAATTTCATCCATTCTATATAAGCGACCGTAAAATTTAAGTCTTCTTTTTCTCACTGCACGGTCTATTTTTTTCAAGATTTTAAAAATTTCTTCTCGTTATTTTCATTTATAAATATTATCCGAGTTTTTGGCCATTAGACTTTAAAAACTTTTTTTCAACATTTACTAGATTCTGCTTAGAAATTCTGTAAGCCTTCAACGCTATAAAGCGCTTCCGGCAAAATTAGGATTTTATAGTGCCTTAATTTTCCCGTTTTTGACGTTTATTTTACGTAAATCAGTCCGGCTGTTTTCGATTCTAGCACACGGTACAATTGTTTTCGATTGTATTTGCTATCGAGGATTAACAATCGATTCTTGATGCCTGTAAATGTTTATTATAAAAATATTTTATTTTTGAGGTATATAACTTTATATATGTTTACCCCCTGACGTCATTTTCGTTAATATTATCCCGTTATCAGAAATCATACGGTATTCTACTCCCTTAAAAGTAAAAATAAATTTCTCTTTCAATAGATGACATAAATAGATAACAAGTATGTAAATATTTAATTCAGATCATTTGAATAAATTACGTAAGATAGGTTAGATGTATTAACTCGCGGATAAAAATAAACTGTTCTAGCAGTCACTTGGAAAGATTAAGAGAAATCATGAAAAATCCTTGATCAGAGAGTATCATTATTAAGTAAGAAATTTTAAACAAAAAAAAGAAATTATAATCATTATTAATAAAAAATATCAAAATAAATATTATTTTATGAAATAACAGAAATCTTTAAAAATTAATAAGTATATAATTTCGGTAACAATTTAAAAGGAATAATTTACGAATCATTGGAAACACGTATTAAGGAATACATGTTAAAAAATTACAAATACACGTTAAAGGAATTATGCAAAAAAATTTCTGGTTTGTTTGGTTAGTTTTGTATGATTATCTGTCAGTTAATTTTTTAATACAATTTAATAACGCTTCTGTAAAAGCTAATCTTTATGATCAATTTTAAATTAATTAGGCCGACGATCATATAGATATGTTAGGTAATCAGAAAAGAAATTAAAAAACTGAAGCGTAATGATTAGATCTTTTCTCAAAACCGATGTAATTTATTGTGTAAAGGAAATAATTGTGATATCTGGTTTCTATAAATATTAGAAAAACCGAAATGTCAATTATTTTATACTTAAATGTAATTTTTCCTTACTTGTAACAAATGTAGAATGTTCGTTAGTATAAACGAACATAAATGTTAAATTTTTAATCTAATCGGTCTACGAATCACATTTACCGGCACAAAAGAAAAGATATCACAGTATATTGAAAATTACTCGACTTACTCGAGTTTTTGACCTAAGATCAAAAATATTACATTTTAGACGAGCTTATATATGTAGACATAATAAAAAGTTTGAAAATGATAGATGCCGAACTTAGTAATTGATTAAGACGCTTACACGCATAACAATTTGATCTTCTTTAGCAAACGAAATCAATTTTTTTTTTATTGGGACTTTTTTAGTTTTATTTGGAATGTACGATTTATCCACATACATATCAGAAATATTAATGCTAAAATTAATGTTAACAATAAAATGCCATCATTGCTCAGAGGCAGGTCCCTTGCACCAATTCTAATTAAATTTTTAAATTCCTAATAGCTTTTACTACCTTTAACATCATTTATAACTTCATTTCATTAATAACATCATTTCTTCACCGGCCTATCAGTTCTTACATTTTTTTCATCTAATATTTTTTAATCAATCTTTTCTTCATAATATGTTTCAGCAGGTTAGTTTTACCAGTCTGGATCGTTTTGAGTAAGCATTTATTATCACCCGCTTTCCTCATATTTTATTTAGCTTGTTCATTGTAATCTCCTCCATTTACTTATTTCAATCCTCATCAGCTTTTTTCTCTTTCTTAGTGATCATATTTCACTCCAAGCGTAAGTGCTAAACATAACACTTTACAAAATCCTTTATCAACTCTTAACGCCATCTTACTACATAACAACCGTTTCTTTCTATTAAATGGTTACTTAGCTTTCTTGTTTACTTAGGATTGTCGTTTTCGTTCTGTTTTCCTTTTTTTAAATTTTCTGTCTAAACGGTATCTAAGTATCTTTACTTCTTGAATTCCTCATCTTTTTGTGTGTACATTCTTGATTTATTATTTCCTATGCCCATAATTCTTGTGTTTCTAATAATCATTTTCATCTCATAGTATCTTGTAATTCTAAAATAATTCATTGAATATCCTCCGTTTCATTTCAAAAAAAAAATCTCTACAAACCTTATAATATTTATTCTCCTTTCTCTTACGCCAACTCCTTCATCTTCACAGTAATATACAAAGCTGAATGAACAAATCATGTTTATGTAAGTTTTAGGGGTAATGTTGTGACTATCTACTTGGATCGATTGCTCTTGTGTAGCTAATGATGTTCTAAAACCTATAAATTTAATATAAGCATCGATTTATTCAAACGAAAGATAAAGGATATTGCAATTTTTTTTTCAAAAACATTATATGTTACTTAATCGATCCAAAGAAGGTGCCACTTTATCGTCTGAACTTGTTTCTCTATTCTTTGCTTTGAACTGAACTAGTTTTCACGAAATAAGCGCAAGATGATTTATTTTAATACCTAAAATATTATTACTGTCTATATGATACTCTGAAAAAACAATCAAATTTTAAACAACGGCACTGATACTTAAGGCTTACATCAGAAACTAAGGGAATACATTATTTAATCTTTCCGATTTGTTATTAATTTTGTCAATATTATTGTATAGTTCTACTTTATCACTCCCACATCGGATGAACGATTTTGTATTTAGTTAACCAATTTTTTTTTCATTAAAAAAATATTAATATTTCTAGCTTACCTTTATTTTAAAATCCGTTAATTAAAATTTTTCCATACAATTTCTATTAAATACTGAAGTTAAAAAGTAAGATTTAAAAAAAAAGAAAACTTAAAAATGATTTTCAGGAAAAAAAAATGTTAACTCATTTTAGAATTGTTTACAAATAAAATAAACTAATTAAAGACCTTAAGACCTTAACCTCTTTTTATTGATCGCATTTTCTTTTTTAAGAATTAAAAATTTTAATAGAATTTAAAAGTTTTTATCGGACCCAAAAAATATGTTATACTTTTCACTTTAAAGCAAAACATTTTGAAATAGCAATGATTTTATTCTAACTAGAAATCAATTTTATTGGATGGTAAAATATACATTTTTGATTTTTTTACATATTCTGACAAAAGTTATTTTTTGTTTACATAATACTAAACAAATAATTAATCCTCTAGATGCACGCTTTTAAATTAGAACATGTATATCGTCGCTTAATATATTTACTATTTTTTTTGTGGCCGTCGTAGAAACAAAGTCTAACTGCATAAGTTTCTTGAAACAGTATTTAATAACTTTATTACGTAATGGTTTCATTACGTCGAATGATTTTTTAGTAAAATGTATTTTTACGAAAGGGTTTGTGGTGCGTTTATCTTGGTAAGATCGATTATTCTGACCGGTCATTTAACGGTGAGGATTTTAAGGTAAGTTTTTTATAGCTTGTGTGTGGATGTGTGCGCGAGGCTTTCAGTGAACACGTACAGTATCATGTAATTCGATTACGAAATTGAAAGTAACGAGCGGATTACATTTAACAATCCTGCGTTGCGAAATACATAAAGGAAGAAGCTGTTAACTGAGAATATTGAAAAGCGCTCGAGCGAATCCGCTGTCAACGCGTCTACTTGTCTATACCGGATACTAATTTGCGGCTGGCAGCAGTTGCTCCCTCTACGAGCGCGAATCATTCATCGCTACACGGCAGACGGGCGTCCCACGGACTAACTTATTTTACCCCTCCTTATCCAGCGCCATCACAGGACGTCATCATCGCCATGGTCATCGTAAGTACGATCAGCGTCAACATCATCGGTGGCGTTCAGATTTATGTTCTTGCTCGAGGACCTCCCGCGTCATCAGAAACAAAGGCCGAACCTCTTTTGTTTCACAAGATACGTTCTCGTCAAAAACTTGAATATAAATTTTGTTGTACTGGTCGATTTCATTATTTTTAATATTCTTGAAAGTTTTTAGGAAATATTGAATTAAGTCGATTTATACGGTATAAACAAATATATCTGTCGGACATGAACTGTTACGTACAATATTAATATTTACTAATACATCACGTCGCGAATAAATCCTAAGGTTAATTCTTGATATAAATCATACGCGTTTAAATACAGGTATATTTTATTCACAGCAATCTATTAACATTCAAACATCACTTTACATGATAGTTTATTTGCAAAATTTGTTGCGCTATAAGTTTTTGAAACTATATGATCAGGAATTAAAAACTTTATCTATTAGTTATACTTTCAATTATTAGTAAAATAAGTATATATTTTTGGGAAAAATGTAGAAATTTTAAATGAATTCCATCCATTGTAAAATATTCATCGGTACGATGAATGATTTACAAACATTCGACTAAACACAAAAAAAATAAGCATAAAATCGTACTCGTTCAGATTTTTTGTTCACGTTGGTTGTATGCTTCCATTACTTTTCCATTATCATTAACAACTGAAAAAAGAAAAAACTTTGGCCATTAGTAGTCACATTATACAAGTAAATATTGAACATTTTATTATTAAAAAAAAAAAAAGAATAGAACTTGTAACATTCCTATTAATAGATATATGTGAACTGTGAAGTGGAATTGTGTAACAAAAGATATTATTCAATAATAGAAATAAAAAAAACAATATAAAATTTAGTTTAAAAACAATAATTATAATTATAAAGTAAGGTAGTTTTGGATAAACCAACCCCTTCTTTCGATTCACAAAGCATCCATTTCTGTTGCTGCTCTATCCCTCTCTATAATTGTGTGTGTGTGTGTGTGTGTGTCCATCCATTGAATTATAAATTGGTTTAGACGAATTTTAATTCAACAATTTTAATTAGAACTTGATATTA
The DNA here is from genome assembly GCF_047948215.1 of Lycorma delicatula. Taxonomy (NCBI): domain Eukaryota; kingdom Metazoa; phylum Arthropoda; class Insecta; order Hemiptera; family Fulgoridae; genus Lycorma; species Lycorma delicatula. The sequence goes on from NC_134458.1 coordinate 24,924,482, forward strand.
TATAAATATGAATTCGCTTCACTTATTTATAACGTAGTAGCAGATAATATTACTGAAAAAAAAGTAATCGGTACTACAATGTTAAAAATATTATTCTTTTGACATTTTTTTTTTTTAATAAAACATGAATTTATCAAACTAATTCAAACAGTTTCTTTTCAATTTTAGTAAAGATTAAGAAGCAAATTACTTTTTTTGTTACCAGGTAGGACACAGAATGATCCAGGTGGTGCATTGTTTTTTTTTTGTTTCTCCACTTCGGGCCCGGCCTGCTTTGATATGAACACAGCCGCGAGGGAGATTCAGGAAGAATTCCTCACTTTCTGCTGTCTTTGTCCTGATAATCTTAACCGACATCGTAGACGCCGCGCGCCACGATCGCTCTACTGCAGCGTAATCCCGATAGTATTTTCTGGAGTATGTACACCGAATTCTCTCCGAACATCGTGTTTTTTCCCCCGTGTATCCTCCTCCTGTCCCCGCAATAATCGTACTCTGGGAAGAATCTCAGCGTCCGCTCGCAGAGTACGCCTTAAATCACGGTAAGGAAACGCGTCAGTTCATATTCCATTTCCCCGTTTGCAAACCAGTCATCTCTAGAAATCCGAGGTCACTCTCAGTGATCTCGGATCTCTACCTGCCCTTCATCGACTGACCTCAGATCGAGGAAGTGTTGACGGAACTTAACTGACTGATTTGGGACATAAAAATAACCAAAAAAGTTATGTTTACGATCGTTCTATCTCGTCAAAGTTTTCATTATGTCCATCACTTGATGTTTCTATAATAAAAAATGTATACCTTAAAAACGGATTGAGATATTTTAATGAAATTTTCTGAACGTGTGTCTTTTATAATGTGTATTGTATAAGTATATACGAATATATATACGTATAATGAATATACATGTTTTTTCTAATGTATGTTTTGTGTCTGCAGAGCAAAACAAAGTTCTCACAGCGACCACATTTTTAATTTCCTACGCATAAATGCAAAACAGATATTACAGATTCCTCGAGAAGTCTGAAGTAAACGGCTATCAAATAGGATGTAACCCTGTGCAGCTACCCCAAGCGTGGGTTAACGCCCATCTCCTTAATCACAAAAATGCCATTCGGGTACATACCTACATTCTGGTTACAACCATGATTTCCTTTTTTCTAGAAAAGTAAAAATTATTATTTTACTATTACATTTATATCTATCAATTTCATTTGGAATAATCAGCTTAATTTGTAATATATTGATAATTTAGTTTTAAATCTACGTAAATAAATATTTATTTTTATAAACATTACTAGATCATTCGAAAATACTTATTAATGTATGAATACTATATATATATATATATATATATATATATATATATATACTTATGTATATGCATACTATATAATACTTTCTTAAGAAAGATGTTTTCTTAAAAAAATTATTCCTCACTTCTAGAAAACATATATTCAGTTGTTTTTTTTTTTTGGTTTTTATATCTAAGTCTTTCAATTTTTATTATTAATAGCCGGGAAAGTCGTGCAATACTTTTCCAGCTTTTATATGCATATTTACGATGATCTGGAACCTGCTATGGATTATTTCCATACACGTCCGTAGTACTGAATTGATGTATTATCTTAAAAAGACATTCATCTTGACAACAGCTGATGAGTTATAAATTAAACACGGCTCGAATTCTACGATTAAAATGTAAATTAAATTTGTAACTGAGCATTTTAAATAAATAAACACTGTTATTAGTTACGACCAACATCTATGCAAGAGGGATATTTATTATGCTACGAGGCATATTTTTACTAAAAGAAAAACAAAACGGTCTGTTTTATTGTTTGACAATTTTAACGTAACGCACTGAGAACGGTATTCTTTCCTATCATTCAAAAGCTGTTTACATTCGATTTTCACCAGTTGTAACAAAAAAGCTCAATATAATGCACTCAAAATGAAAAATAAGATAGAAGGAGAAAATTCCCGCTAAACAATCCAATTTCAATTTTTTTTCAAAAATATATGCTAACTGTTTATTTAATTGATTTCAACACATGTATTACTTTTAAATGTATCCTTAAAGAAAAGATGACGAAACATTTCTCGCCAAGTGAAAAGTGTAGGTACCAGTTAAACTTAAAAGCGATTTGAGTTTTAGCCCAGACATCGTATCTCGGCTTGCGATATATATATATATATATATATATATATATCGCAAGCCTCGCATTTTTATACAGCTCTACATTTATAAAATATAAATAAATACAACGTTGGGAATAAGTTAAACAAATATTATAACTTATAATTATAAACAAGGATAAAAAGATATAACAATGTACGTAATTTTAAACGCAGAACAAGTGTATATTCGTAAATTCACGTTACATTAATATCAAATTTGGAGGGTTGAATTACATTTTTTTATTACTTTACTTAAAGTTTATTAGCATTTTTAAAGTACATTAAGTGAACTTAATAAATGCGCCGCATTTAAAGTAGGACTCAAAGTGAATTATTTACTTATAACAATTTTTACTCAATTTTAACTACTAAAACTGATTAGTTTAATTTTGAATTCAGGAAAAATATTGAGTTTTTGCAGGAAAGTGAAAATCACAGTCGTAAATGGGTAAACATGGGTACAGTCGTAAAAGATAAGGTTAATGCTTGTGCAGAAACATATATTTTCACGTGTACGCATAGTGTAAGCGATTGGAACTTTCCAAGTAATATTTTGGTTAGCAGTGACTTGTAGACAAGAAGTTACTTCTGGCTCGATTTGTGTTAAGAAATTAGAAAAAAATGTTCATTACAAGAACTTTTTTCAATGAAAAATCTTTATATTATACTGAATTTAATGATAACGTATTTGTACTTCTTCCTCGGCTTCATTACCGATAAAAATCATCTATATTCTTTTGGAAATAGTTTTTTACAAAAAATAAAGAAACTAAATTTTCCCCGGATTATCAATTTGAATTATAACAGTAGAATATTACATACTTATCTCAGTAGATTTTGATAGTATATTAACGGTTCAGTAACGAATCAACGTGTAATATTATTTTTAACAATTCTTAGGTGGGATTAATATTGATATAAGGGGAAAAAATTTGGAAAGATGACTGAACTAAATAAATTAAAGACATTACTGAAATCTTTATTATTAGATGATGTAATTTTGAAATTTATAATTTTAACGTGGGAATTTTATTGTACAATATCAACTATAATAATTTTCACATGTGTAGATATTAATTTAGTTTATTTTTCTGAACAAAACTTATGTATTATTGACTTAAATATTTATATAGTGATGGGATCTCTCGAATGAAAAAATAGTAACAATTCGATTATTGAAATATTTCGAGAACTTTTACCTGAACTTTTACTCGAATTATTAACTGCATCGTTCGAATAATGTTCTCGCTTGGAATACACTGCTAATGTAGGTGAATACTACTAATGTTATGAACGATTAGTAAATTTTACTACTACTTTTAATTCGTCACTCGCTCGGATTTGGTAGATGAATAGGCCGAATACTGACTACTGACAGGAATACGAATAATGAGAGAATCTCAACCACTACTTTTCATTTTTGCTCGAGTAAATATTTTAACACACAATTTACTAATTCCAGCAACGAGACATATTTATTTCTGACGTTATTTCTTGCTACTTCGTTAACTACGCTATCACCAGTCCTACTATTAATTTGAAAAAAATATATTTCAATTCGTACTCACCGTAAACTCTGTTATCAATTCCACGTCTTAGGAATTAACAGATCGTCACACTATTATCAATCCATTTTCACTTTTATTAATTACACAAAAGATATCGCTTAAATAAAATGCCAGAATTACACATTAACTTTTTTTTTAATTAAAAAGAGAAACATTTGATGCAGCACTGCTAAATTCTCAATTAGAACATTAATTAATTAATCGATCGATCGATAAATCAATTAATTAATTGATTAAACTAATTATTAATTAAGATTCTTTCAGAAAGTATAATAATATCAAGACAATCAAACAAAATAAAAATAAAGCAAAATAAATGATCTCCATCACTTTCAAATGTCACTTATAATTTTTTTTTTAAATTAGCTTTCGAACAATTTAATTTTAATTAATTATATTCACATAAACACACATTAATTTACGGTTTTAATTAATGTTCGTAAATTTACAAGTTATTAAACTTAATATCAGGAAAAACCAAGTTACAAAAGATAAATCAGTTTAAAATTCCGCGAAAAATACCATCTAAAAAAATTATCTTGTCCAGGTTTTTTTTTGTAGATAGTCTATTCGTACGCAAATTAGTTAGTCGTCCAGTCTTAGAAACACTCTTTCTGAGGGAATTGATGTTGCAGGTATACAGCAGTATTTTAAATTTATCTTAAATAATTCAGGTAATGAATTTTTATGCAATTTCAAAAATTCCAAAGGATTTTTCAGTTTGTTTAGATGTGGCATTTGCAAATATTTTCGTATTTTCAATATTCCAGTTGGTCCAGGAGTCATTGTTGTTTGCACTTTGCATAATCTTTCTTCAAATAAACTCCAAAAACCGTTAATAGGATTTGTTTTGTCTGAGGTTCTAAGATTTTCATTTAACGGTAGAGTATCAACGCCATTCGCCTTGAATTAATTAAATTTGTAACCTCATCAGTTATCCATTTTTTAGCATTTTTCTACGCCAAATGGGGTTTCTTTAAATTCCGGATCAACAAAAGTAGCTTTAACTGCTTTATTACCTTCCAAATGGCCAAGCCTTCTGCCAATAACTTCAGGTAGATTTTCTTTTAAATTAACTCCAACATTTGTGTTTGGAGTTAAAAGATTTAATGTATGTTACAAGCTTCTTACTAAGGGAACAATTAATGCCACTGTCGGATATTTTTCTCCTGACAACTCGACATTCGTTTGCTGAACAGGCTTTATAACACTAATACAATCGGTGACGATTAACCATTCTAAGTCATCCAAATATTGAGGAGCGTTTGGAATTTCAGATATAGTAACGGACAATGGATTTTTTACTTCCAGTAGCCTTTTCAGCATCAATAAAACAGAATTCCACCTGGTAGACACATCCTGTTTAAGTTTGAATACAGGTTTTCCTATGGTCATTTGTTTATCTTCTAATTTGCTAGTTGCCTTAACATTATGTTTGAAATGGGAAACAAGATACCTGCATTTTTGCAATAAATCTGAGAACTCTTTGTTCTTTTTAACAGCATTTTGCACAGATAAATTAAGGGTGTGAGCCGCACACAGGGTAATACAAATTTAAATTTTCATTAATCGCATTTTTTATATTACATCCATTGTCTGCAGCTTTTGTCGCTATTTTGTCGGTGATATTCCATTCTTCGAAAATTGTTTTTAAAATAGAGTCGATTGCCGTTCCCATATGAGCAACTAATATTTCGCGAGTCGAGAGTGCAATCGAATGCAGTTTGTTACTCTGTATAAAATGACTATTCACTGTAACAAACGATTTATTGTCATCGGTCAAACAAATATCGTTCTGAAATATGTTTTATTGAATAAACATATTTTTAATTTTTTCCGATATTTCAAAGTAAATTTGCGGTATCACTGTACATGATAAATGTTTCCTACTAGGTGGCGTATACAGTGGTTGCAATTTCCTTGTATATTCTAAAAAACCAGGACTTTCAACCAACGATAAAGGTTGGATATCAAAACGATGCATCTATCAATCGCAGTATTTTCTGTTATAGATAATTCTCTGTCATAACGTCCAAATAAACGTAGCTGTTTTTTAGGCGGAGCTATAGTTACTTTATTAACTGAAAGTTGCACCTGGTATTTTGGCTGATGATGGGGAAGGAACAGTATCTGTTATTACTGGTACTGTGCGTTTATGAGATTTTTCCCTTATGACTGCATCGATGTCATTCAAAAATTATTTTACGGTTAACACTATAATTACCAAAAAGTAATGTAATCGCAGCGAACGAAATTCTTCTTTTAGTCACAGCGATTCTACTGAGCTCTACTGGAATAAATATTTTGCACTGAACTCCCATAATGCAAATTGACGACGTCACGTTGAAATCTTCATTTTTTTAAATCTAATAGAATTTCTTTAGAAAGAATTTTTCAGTTTTTATTGATGCCTAAATGTAGGAAAAAAATTCAATGAACGATCGTGAACCAATTTCGTTAGTAAATTATTCATAAATACTTAGTTATTAAGTTAGTTTAGAGCAAAAAAGTTCTCACAGCTACCATATTTTTAATTTTGTAAGCAAAATAATTTTTTCAGGGAGGTTTAAGTTACCTACAGATCTACAGGTCTATCAATCAGACCTGTTTATAAGCCTATCAAATAGATCGGTAACCTGTGCAGCTACCCCAAGTGCGGGTTAACGCCCATCACCTTCATCACAAAAATGCCTTCAGATACATCCCTATATTCTGGTTACGACTGTAACTAATATGCTTACGACTAACAAAAATAATTATTATTAATATTTTACTATTACATTTATTTTTATAAATTTCATTTTAAATCTACGTAAATAAATAATTATTTATAAACATTACTAGATCATTCGAAAACGGCTCGTGATTTCTTTTAAGAAATTGGTTTTTATATTAATCTCTTTTATCTGAGGATTCTTTATATACGACACAGCTACAAGAAAGTTTGAGCTATGTAGGAAAATACAGCTGTAATTAATTAATGTATTTCATTCTACCGTAGATCAAATATACAGGAGAAATCCTTTTTATAATGTAGATAATGCAAAATTTGATTATGTGATATTTCTAATTCTGGTTTACTAAAATCTAAGGTGTAATTATAATTTAAAAAATATCTACATAATAGTGCTGTTCGCTTCAAATTTTTTATAATATTATAGTATTTAATAAATATTTTTTTTCTAAATTTAACTAAAACATAAAAATGTTCATTGGCTATTTCAGCTCAGGTATAAATATGAAATTCATTTTATTAAAGTGACTAGCCCGGAGTGCGCAAAGATTTTAATATTTTTCCCTTTACCTAGGTAACCATCTAATTAATGAGCATTTATTTAGAATTAATAAATATTGTCGTATTGATATACATCATAATTTGATTTATAATTAAAGTTCCTACGATGCTTTTAATTACCAAAATTTACAGTTCGCTCTACGATTTGGAATCTGCCTTAATACGAATTCTCTTCAAATTAGGAGTATTTAATGCAAATAACTTCAGTTCCGACGGATCTCATAATTTTTGGATCAGCTATACTTTCTGAAAATTCATTCTAGTAGTGTCAGTTCCGTTCCGTTCTATATTTTTAGGATGTGATCAACTCGATTAATATTTTAAAATTATTTATTAATTTAAAAAAAAAATTAACTTACTTATTCATCTATTATAAGTGCATATTACAAGAAAAACACTCAAACAATTTATTCCTAACAAAACAAGAAATTGGTCGTCGGTAAAACGTTGAAATAAACTGCTTTGTTGCTTCAAAATTATATCATTGTACAGGTAATTCAGCAATTATAACCTTCAAAAACGCTCTTTTGCTTCTGTTATGTATTTCTTTAAGTTTCTTATTCTAATTTTAACTTAAGATTCACTTTTTTTTCATTTTAACACTTCAATATTGGAAAAATAATACGGAATGTTGTAAAACACATTGTAAGTGGGTGGTAGATATGCACCGTAATGTATAACGTACGGCATCGAATAGTACATTACACGTAGACTAATTAGTATAAAACATGGAAACATCAGATTTAATTGAACAATGTGCAATCGTTAGTAGTAACTACTGGAATAGCGATATCGATTAATTTAGTCCAAATATGAGATGAAAGTAATACGTCAACTACTATAAAGGATTTTTTTAAATCTTTTTTCCTCCCTCTATGAATCATGAGACCTTGCCGATGGTGACGGGCTTGAGTTCTCAGCGATAGAGAGTAGCTGGACCAAAGATGCAACCATATCAAAGAGGTATCTATTGAAATCCAGAATAAGGAATGATTCCTGAAAGAAGGCAGCAAATCTTTCAGTAGTTGTTAAGGGCGTAGGTCAGGGCGACTTAAACGGCCATATCAACATCACTCAATATTCTGAGTACTGCGGAATAAAAAGCAATGGAACTACAGCTGCTTTTTTCCAAGAAAATGTAGCTGTCTGGATTTTCATATAACAAAGATGGAGACGCCATCCTTGGTAAAATATTCCGGAGGTAAACTACCCCACGTTCGGATCTCTAGGTGGGGACTACTAAGTAAGGGGTCACCAGAAAATAAAAAATGACATTCTACGAGTCGGAGCGTGGAATGCCAGAAGTATAAAAAAGGTTGGTAAGTTAGAAAATTTAAAGAGGGAAATGGATAGGATAAATGTAGATCTAGTAGAAATTAGCGAGGTTCGGTGGGAAGAGGAAAACGACTTTTGGCTAGGTGATAATAAACTCAGCTTCAAATAATGGGCAGGTAGGAGTAGGTTTCGTAATGAACAAGAGGATAGGGAAGATAGTAGAGTATTTCGAAATGCATAGAGATAGAATCATTATAATATGGATAAAATCGAAACCTAAACCGGCTATATGCCCACAAGCGTCCATGATGATGATGAGGTAGAGTGTGTATACGAAGAAATTGACGAAGCAATTAAACACATAAAAGGAGATAAAAATTGAAAATTGGAATGCAAGCATTGGAAAAGGTAAGGAAGGAAATATAGTGGGTGAATACGGGCTGGGCAAAAGGAATGAAAGAGGGGACCGACTTATAGAGTTTTGCACGAAGTATAATTTAGTAATTGCCAACACCTAGTTTAAAAATCATAATAGAAGAATATAGAATTGGAAAAAGCCAGGTGATACTGCAAGGTATGTGATAGATTATATCATGGTTAAGCAAAGATTTAGAAATCAACTCGTCGGCTGCAAAACTTACTCTGGAGCAGACATTGATAACGACCATAATTTAATGATAATAAAATGTAGATTGGGGTTTAAAAACCTGAAGAAAAGGTGTCAGATGAATCGGTGGAATTTAGAGAAGCTTGAGGAAGAGGAGGTATAGTAGATTTTTGAGGAGGACATCGCAAAAGGCCTGAGTAAAAATGATAAGGTAGAAAATATTGAAGAAAAATGGAAGAATGTTAAAAAGGAAATTCATAAATCAGCAGACGCGAATTTAGGCATAACAAAGGGAACTGGTAGAAAACCTTGGATTTCAGACGATATATTGCAGCTGATGAATGAACGTAGAAAATATAAGAATGCTAGTGATGAAGAAAGTAAAAGGAACTATCGAAATACTATAAACAGGAAGTGGAAACTAGCGAAAGAAGAGTGAAAGAAGTGGAAAGAGAGATGAACATTGGTAAAATAGACGGAGCATACAGGAAAGTTAAGGAAAATTTTGGGGTACATAAATTCTTAAGGAAGGGAGTCCGAAACAGAAGTTCCCTATCCCCGTTACTTTTTATCTTTACATGGAATTAGCAGTTGTTGATGTTAAAGTTCAATTTAGATTCGGAGTAACAGTAAAAGGTGAAAAGATAAAGATGATACGATTTGATGATGATATAGTAATTTTAGCCGAGAGTAAAAAGGATTTAGAAGGAACAATGAACGGCACGGATGAAGTCCTACGCAAGAACTAACGCATTAAAATAAACAAGAACAAAACGAAACTAATGAAATGTAGTAGAAATAACGAAGATGGACCACTGAATGTGAAAATAGGAGGAGAAAAGATTATGGAGGTAGAAGAATTTTGTTATTTGGGAAGTAGAATTACTAAAGATGGACGAAGCAGCTGCGATATAAAATGCCGAATAGCACAAGCTAAACGAGCCTTCAGTAAGAAATATAATTTGTTTACATCAAAAATTAATTTAAATGTCAGGAAAAGATTTTTGAAAGTGTATGTTTGGAGCGTCGTTTTATATGGAAGTGAAACTTGGACGATCGGAGTATCTGAGAAGAAAAGATTAGAAGCTTTTGAAATGCGGTGCTATAGGAGAATGTTAAAAATCAGACGGGTGGATAAAGTGACAAATGAAGAGGTATTGCGGCAAATAGATAAAGTAAGAAGCATTTGGAAAATTATAGTTAAAAGAAGAGACAGACTTATAGGCCACATATTAAGACATCCTGGAATGATCGCTTTAATATTGGAGGGACAGGTAGAAGGAAAAATTTGTGCAGGCAGGCAACGTTTGGAATATACGTTCTGAGGTAAAAATATTTACATTATCATTGGTAGGAACACCTTTGGCAGAATCCATAACTGGCTGTGGTCGACAACTGCTCTAGTGACCAACGGTTGATACTTTTTTGAGGTAACAATGAGCTACTCGTTGGCCATGAGGGACACTTTCTTGTTTAGCAGGGGCCCTTCCTGCGTAGGATTGCGGACTGGCCGAAATTCTCCTTTTTGTTGTAGTCCGGACTGGAGGTTTTATTTCTTGAGACCTTGACGGCCTGCCATTAGATCTCCTGGCAGAAAATTTCACTCCTGTAGTAGTGGCGGCGGCTACCTTGTGGCGTTGTGTATAGAGACCTCTTGAGCATAAGCGCTCTTGGGCATAAGCTGAAAATATGTCTTATTTTCAGCTTTATCCACCAACGAAGGTGTGCTAATTGACATGGACCGTGTCCTTGATATATTTTTGAATGATACTCCCGTAAGAGACAATGGTGGGTGACGTTTCATACCACCGGCGTGTTAGCCCGTCTATTATGTGTATTTTACTAATCATGAAGTATTTTATTCTGTTAATGATAATTAAATCTGATCTACAATAAGTTAAAGTGATTTTCAATTCTCCCTTATCTAGAGAACTTTCCTATTCTGGTTAAACCTGAACTAGAATCAGTTAAGTGATTCTAAAAACAGGAAGCAATCTAAAAAATTTTTTATCGATTCCAGATCAGATTTTCTTAGCAATGTTATTCTTTCGACCGACTATACGTCTTATATCTCATCGACAAATCAAAGTATTATCTTACTATTAAAAGATTATATTTATAGCGAATGATTACGTTATTTTTCAATGAAATATCATCAGTATTTTGAAAAGAATAAAAAATAAAATACTATCTGTCGACAAGTTATCGACGAAGAAATTCATCCGTGTTAGTTATTTTGATAACTACCATCTAATAATTGATCTACTATTATCAGATGTGTGTGTTTTTACGATCGAGCAAATAAACTTAGTTGACAGGAACATCTTGATATATAAGGTATTTTAATTGTTTGTAAGATAGGAGGCTGTAATATTACCAGTAAATATATAAATTAGACGATTAGCAAAATGTCGAAAAATTCGAATCGTCTCGTAGATAAAAGTAATATTAATCGCTAGTAAACACAATTTATTTAATAACAAAAAAATGATTTATTTTCAGACCGTATCGTGTCACCTCATACAGTCAGACGATGCCGGTTCCAGAATGGTAAATTTTAAAATAAAATACGCTATTGTATTTTTACGATTGTGTTTAGTTAATTACAAGTAGGATAAAGTATTAGACCTACCTTAACGGGTAATAAGTACGATGAACAAGAAGTTGTTCGAGTACTACGTAATGAAAAACAAATTCGAGGAACAAGAAGTGGATTTAAACCGGCTTCCATTGACAGGGGGGAGCACTGAATCTGTCTTGTACAGCAGCAGTCGCAGCGGTTGATCAAAGAGGTACGCAGTGAAACGGACAATAGCACCCACTCTATTCGGTGTTCTCTGTTATACACTATAAGCGCGCTAACACAAGCATGCAAGCCTACAACACATGCACATATACCTAGACGTACAATACAAACAACGATCGAAGGCGGTCGCTTTGTACATATCAAGGGAAATGCGGGCGTCTGTATCGCATATCGCACGCTGATTTGATTGTACTCTCCCGGCATTCAGGATTCCTAACAACCTACTTTATTTATATTAATTTACACCGTATTAGATAAATAGTAGGTACGGTTATCGATTGGTAGCTTAAATACCTGTCTGAAGGAGTAATTTAATTTTTTTTTTTAATGAATAGGTCTTTATTACTTTTTACTTCGATTATCTTTTAAGATTGATATCATGAACGCTTGTATATGTTGTACACGTTTAATAGGTTAAAACTGAATATATGTCCTTAATAGAAAAAGAGCGGCTAGGTTTAATATATTTCATATACATATAGATCTATTATATATCCAAGGCTTGTTGCATATGGTTAATAGTATTTTACAGTCAGAGATTTATATTTATCAATAATCTTTTGTTACATAAAAATACTAGTTGAAGTATCCGGCGACGGCGTTCTGCCAGAGATTATATCTATTACATGGAGAGGAATTCCGATCAAAATTCAAAATTTCCCTAAATGTTATGATGTTTAATTTGTTTTAATCTTTTGTAATTTTTTTTTATACCATTCTTGCTATTGGAGTGTCAGGAGCACCGTTATCGCACTCTTCCATTCTTTGTTATTTTTCTATGTGTTTAATCTGTCCGACTGTTTACCTGTCTGCTTTCTTGTAACATACATACATACATTTCTTATAACTTTATTATACGAGTATTTCTCGTGTCACAAGGATACTATAAAAATAGCGAAATGAAAATCATCATTCAGATTATGACGCCATAAATCATCAATTCCTTCTACTATCCAGTCTAAACAATCTTTTCCTATACACAATTTTTATGCTCTCACGCCATGAAAATGTTCAAATTTAACTATCAAGAATCGATTCCTATAGGTCCCGATCCGCATCTTATTCTTAGTTTGTTTTACCCTAATTAGATTGTACTTCTATATTTTGTGTATACACGCCATCGGCTAGGTTAACCTCAAATGATGAAATGATATCTAGCTCCAGCTCTGAGTCACCCCTCCAGCAATCTGATATTGGTTTGTCTAGCATTTCTTCCGCCTTGAAACTCAAGACCGAATGTCCGTGCCACAAACTGCTACTAAGCCTCGAAACAGTTAAGCGAGCAGTATCCTAAGGATCTCCTAAAGCTTACCTGACAGCGTGAGCGAACTAAGCGAGGTGCCATACACCACCGGCTTGCGTGTTCCACCGTTCTCGTGTCATATATTACTAAACTGAGTAGACGCTCCCCTCATCTACTAAAAGATATATGACATCAATAAATTAAAATTTATTTCGTCAAGACAGCAATTCGCTGCCACGCGTAGTCCACCATTTCACAGCTCTTGGAGCCATAATTGGCTGGTGGTCAGCCATACTCAGGGTTAGCTTCCACCAGAAATGCGGTAAGGCTTTCCTTGAAATAAATTACTCATGCCGGTTCAACAAAGCAACCTCATCAAGGATCTCCCGCACGGTCCGACAATACGGCTCCTGCCACATTGACTCGTCGCTTGTGAGTGGCCGATTTTCCCCTTGAAATCTAAGTTCAGGATGGCCCGGTCTGTGGTCCCTCCCAGAGCAGGGCAGTCAAACATCAGGTGTTCGTTCGACTGGACTTTCCCGTAGACGTACAGCTCATCAGCTACCAGGCGGAAACGAAACAGATATTGGTTCAAATTGGCGTGGTTGGTGAGCAACTGGGCACCCATTGCCCTTAAAACCGAAGGAGAGACATACCATCCCCCAGATCCTGTATAAGTTTATACAAGGATCTTCCCTTAGACGTGGTGTGTCATACCAGCTGCCATGCTTCCATCGCGAGGCTGTAAAGCGTCTTCCGCAGGCGGGAGATGGGTCACTGTTCGAAATTTAGATCCAGTGCATTGTGATCACCGTTCCGCTCCGGTACTGGCCTGGCTCTAAACCGCATCCCAAATACCTCGGTCTCCCTACGTCTTCACAATCTCCACATGGCTGCCCGAACTTTCACCACTAAATCGATTGGCAGAGCCTTTCCTTATACTGTAGTAGCGTCGTAGGAGGTTGTTTTAAAAATACGAATGCATATTATTAACGGTCTGGGCTAGGCACTCCTTAAATTTTGAACAAGTGTTCTATTCATATCCAACCTATGCACCCAGATGGACGCCGCGTAATAGGTCGTACTTTCGAAGATACCTCGGTACACCATGTACATTTGACGGCCGGACAACGCATAGTCTTTCCGAGCAATCCTCTTAAGTTTATGCATCACAGAGACGGTGTCCGCCACTACTTGCCTAATGTGGTTGCTAAACAGCATCTTCTCATGAAACAAAACACCTAAGTACTTATAAACCCTCAGTCGGCTGATTACATAACCTTAATACTTAATATGGGGGTTACGACTGTACGATAATTTGTGTGCACGCTTGAGAAGCTTATACTTCGTCTTCGGCACAGAATTCTTTAAATTTTGCATGTCCATCTAGCTGCAAATCAAAAGCCGCCTGCGCTCGGTCTTCTTAGCAGTCTGTTATACCTGTAGCTCTTGGTTAATTTACTCACAAATAACGTCACATAACGCGATCGCACTTAGATCAGATGAAAACGAATCCAGTTTCCGCCGAAAACCAACATTTTGCGTATATTTCCTTATAAAAAACAAAACTAAACGCGATTTCAATTAAATTTCCAGCTTCAGTTGACAGTCCCCCAAACCCCGCTCACAATATTTTAAAGTAGTTATCCTTCTGCTCCATCGAAAATGAACTTTACTACAAGTCCCGTCGGCAGACGAGAATTGCATAGCCAATATTTTTTATTTGCATTTACATTTAATTGTTTACTTGCTTCACAAATACTAAATCCGCTCAATATTTTTCTTCCAACACTGAGTTGCATTTTACGGTTATTAACGCATATCTCCACGAATGAAATATTCCAAATTGTAGAACCTCAACTTGATTACGGACTGTTCCTTATTGGTACAGTTTGCATTACCGTTTTTTAAAACTTTATCGCCACAACGAACAACTTCTTGAAAAAAAAACCTGGTAGTAGACGCAATTGACTTACGTAAAGAATAGGTCAAGGTACGATAAACTAAACAATAGATAAAAAGCTCATCAAAAATATTAGATAATAACATACCGAGCTTGCACAATTTCCTTGTATTGTTAATAACAAAAATATATTAATAATAAACATTATTATCAAAACAATAAGCTGCTTAGCATTATAATAATGGAATACAGACAATCCAGCCGATGTACTTCACCTGACTGAATACGATAAGAGATGAAATTCGTAAAAATGTTAAATTTATAAAATTTTATTAAATTTGTAACGATTCTGAGGTATGTTTTAAGCTGAACAACCATTATAAGAAAATAAATAAAAACATTATCGCATAAAAAAAAAAATACTGTCAAAAATATTGTTTATAACATAAACAATAATCAATTTAACTTAATAGTTTTTATGTATAGAAAAATCACTTCGCAAAGCATATCGCTGCTGATAATTTGAACCTCAATAAAATTGCTTTATAATAACAGCAAAAAAACCAATCAAGATCGGTTTAAGATTCCCGTCACTTTCTGTTAAGCTGCAAAGTTAAACAGTACTTCATCGCTTGTCTTCAGATTATATTTTTCAAATTTGTCTACAGGAAAGTGAAGTAATAAAAGAATGGTACCCTTTTACATTACTTTTAACCTGATTCCACCTTACGCCTGTTTAAAACGCGCAAAAATCTACAGACCTACCCCATATAAACAGCCTAATAAATAACGATTTAAATTTTTTGAGTTTACGAGACATTAATTCGCCTACCATCATTCTTTCCTCTAACTTACAATTTAGTCCCATCGTTAGCACGTTCGACTCCCCGGCAAAGGGGGTGAATTGCATTCTCCAATAACTAGGGTCCCATCAGGCGTATTCCTGCTAGACCAAAAGCTTTAGCACCGACAGGCCTTCAGTGGATGGACTAAAGGGGAATAGTGCCTTAAGAAAGACGTATATACATTGCTGGTCTCTCAATATCGGCCCAAGTAACGCTTTTCAGTTTGATCCGTAAGGATCGGAACGCAATCCACAACTCTATCCGTAACAAAGCCGGTATACAACGGACACTAATAAGCAAGTACTCGCCCGATAACAAAAAGTACCCGGCAGCAATAGGCTGTTGTCCAGGTTTTGCGATTAACAGGGTTATATATATTTCTCGCTATCCTTGCGTTCCGTTTCGTTTTATAATTTACTCACCAGATTCAGATATCTTTTGAAACAATATTCCATTTATTGGTCGTTTCTCTACTTATAATAGCATCCCAATAAAAATGGTTATTTAACAAAATAATAAAAACAAAGTACGTCTCTTTTCTTATCTGAAAAAAATAAAACGTATACAGTATTTAGTAGTCATTGATGTATCGGGAACAGTATTAAAAATAAATTGATCTTTTAATGAAAAACATTCGTTATTCAGATGCGTATATTTGCTACAAATGAACGATGAATATTTATAAGCGATATTCTGTAAGTAATTTGTGAAACTGATATATGTCAGTGCAGATAATAACTAATAACATCTTGCAGTGAAATTATTTCCAATTAATTATCTTTAGAGAAACTTAATTATCTTACAATCAATGATAATATAATATATCTTACTTTTCCTATACATGTTTCCTTCAGGTGGTCAAAACCTAGAAATTCTGTTTATTTTTAAAAATACCGTTCTTATTCAAACCAAATATTATTGCACTCAAAAGAATTCGATAACTGGAAAACTAATGCTCCAAAAAATTATAAACTTGACCAGGAGTGTGAAGAAATGTTCGTTGCATGGCAGTTTTTTTAGAAATATTTTATGAAGGCAGACATAAAGTGTAGTTAGGTTAAAAATTAGTCAAAAAGAGCATTTTTTGTTAATTTATAGGAAATATTTGTGTAATGAAGTAAACATTCATTTATTAACAGGAGAATTAAGTTAATAAAATAAAATTATACACGGTTTCTTTTTTCTTTTACCATTATAATGAATTGAATTATTAAGTTTCAAACTCATTGGAAAAGAGGACTAATATTAGTTATGTATTAATAAAATATTAACATTTTTGTGTTTAAGATTGACCCCGTTAAATATACGCATTTAAAATTAGTTACATCTCACTTTGTTACACAAGACTGAGGTAATATTACTATACTTTTAAGAATATTTACTTTTTTAATTTTTTTACAACTCATTTTTTGATAAATTATAAATTCCTTAATCATATAGCCTATATGCTTCTTTTCAAGGTAGTCGGTTCCTCCACCTGAAATTGAAAAAGTGCCTTCAACAGACTTCCTGGAACTCGTATAAACGTTTTTCCTTTTTTTTTTAATTGTTTCATACAATAAATGAGTTAGAAGTAAGAATTTAAAGTTTCAATAAATTCGATTTTTATAACTTTTGTTGAAAATGATTCGTATTCGTATGAAACGTTAATTTCATCTGGATAAAACGTTTTCTAAGCGATGCCCGTGAACACCAGACTTTAATTTTCTGTGCAGTCACATTACATAGATAATAAATATATCATATCATTTGCTTATTCTCGGTTCCATCTGTTATCTCTCAAATATGTTTCCGCCATATATCGATAATCAACAGCGTACGAGAAACAGTCAAAATCTGAAGACTCCATATAAATTGCCAAAATTATCGTTTGTTTACCTATAGAATTGACATAAGTTGTAAAAAAATATAACTGGATTTGATTAGCTAGTTAAAGCACTACGTTTATATCTTATAGCGACCCCGGCCAATTTCAAATCCTATTATCATCATATGTCACAAAAACAATAGTTTATAAAAAAATGTAATTTCAAAATAATTATTTTCTTCTGTGATCTGTTTCTTTGCTTTTCGCAAATGACCTCTTCTTCTCGATATATGTATATATACTATATATATATATATATATATATATATATATATATATATATATATATATATATATGTATGTATATATACTATGTATATACGTATACATACTGGATAGAGGGGTTTACAAAATGTACTCACTGTTTGTAATTAAATAGTATCTATACAAAAAGACTTACACTCACTAATCTAATGTGTAGTGTAGTGCAAGTTATTAAATTTGTCATGGTTGGCGGAGCTGGCAATTTATGCCGCGCATGCGCGGGTAGTTTCTGGTGGAACGAACCAGTCATATTAGCCAGTGTAGCAGAAGACAGGGAAACAGTACAATAGCTGAAATAACGTTTGTTGAAGAAGAATGGAAGAATGGTAAAAAGGAAATTCATAAATCAGCAGACGCGAATTTAGGCAGAACTAAGAGAACTGGTAGAAAACCTTGGATTTCAGACGATATATTGCAGCTGATGAATGAACGTAGAAAATACAAGAATGCTAGTGATGAAGAAACTAAAAGGAACTATCGAAATACTATAAACAGGAAGTGCAAACTAGCGAAAGAAGAGTGAATTAAAGAAAAGTGTTCAGAAGTGGAAAGAGAAATGAACATCGGTAAAATAGACGGAGCATACAGGAAAGTTAAAGAAAATTTGGGGTACATAAATTAAAATCTAATAATGCGTTAAGCAAACATGGTACACCGATTTATAACACGAAAAGCAAAAACGAGATGTGAATGGAATGTATTGAACAGTAATACGGAGGAAATGAATTAGAAAATGGTGTTATAGAGGAAGAAGAGGAAGTTGAAGAGAATGAAATGGGAGAAACGATACTGAGATCTGAATTTAAGAGAGCATTAAAAGATTTTAATGGCAGAAAGTCTCCTGGAATAGACGGAATACCCGTAGAATTACTGCGCAGTGCAGGTGAGGAAGCGATTGATAGATTACATTTTATCTTTACATGGCACTAGCAGTTGATGATGTTAAAGTACAATTTAGATTCGGAGTAACAGTACAAGGTGAAAAGATAAAGAAGATACGATTTGCTGATGATATAGTAATTTTAGCTGAGAGTAAAAAGGATTTATAAGAAACAATGATTGGCATGGATGAAGTCCTACGCAAGTACAACCGCATGAAAATAAACAAGAACAAAACGAAAGTAATGAAATGTAGTAGAAATAACAAAGATGGACCACTGAATGTGAAAATAGGAGAAGAAAAGATTATATAGGTAGAAGAATTTTGTTATTTGGGAAGTAGAATTACTAAAGAGAGACGAAGCAGGAGCGATATAAAATGCCGAATATCACATGCGAAACGAGCCTTCACTCAAAAATATAATTTGTTTACATCAAAAATTAATTTAAATGTCAGGAAAAGATTTTTGAAAGTATATGTTTGGAGTCTCGCTTTATATGGAAGTAAAACTTGAACGATCGGAGTATCTAAGGAGAAAAGATTAGTAGCTTTTGAAATTGTGCTATAGGTGAATGTTAAAAGTCAGATAGGTGGATAAAGTGACAAATGAATAGGTGTTGCGGCAAATAGATGAAGAAAGAAGCAACTGGCTAAATATAGCTAAAAGAAGACACAGACTTATAGTCCACGTATTAAGGCATCCTAGAATAGCCGCTTTAATTTTAGAAGGACAGGTAGAAGGAAAACATTTTGTAGCCAGGCCACGTTTTGAATATGTAAAGCAAATTGTTCGGGATGTAGGATATGGGGGTTATACCAAAATGAAACGACTAGCACTAGATAGGGAATCTTGGAGAGCTGCATCAAACCAGTCAAATGACTGAAGACAAAAAAAAACCCAGTTCGAGGCCAATAGATTGCTGGTGACACCTGCCACTTTGCAGACCTTTCTCGACATGTATAAGGTTTGCCCAGATATAAACCGGGCGATATAGTTCGCGACGCTTCGTCGTTGATGGGATAGGACTCGGATTCTTCGCAGCAGTGCAGATATAAAATGTATTATAACCTCACCGACGGTGGCGTCTTTGAATATGATTTTAAAATCACTTAGGCGTGTATTGCAGGAGTATAAGAATCCAGTTTCGTTTTGCCTGGCGGACCATTTGGAGTACTCGTAAGGAAGTTATTGGTATTCTTGCACAGGAATTGTGAGGAACCTATTTCAATGGGTTATCAATATCCCTGTCAAGACACGAAGAAGATCGAGGCCGAGATCTGCCTCTGCTAGGCGGTCCACACCACCAGCAGAGGAAAGACGGGTGGTTGTAGTGCGAGACCATGGTAGGTTTTACGGGTACCTATTCAAGACAATGAAGTCCGCCGTCATGCAGGATAAAGCGGGTAAAGTACTCTCGTTACATAAAGGCAGAGTTTTGCATCACTTCGATGCGGAAGGCAATTGCCGACACACAGAATATCACAATTGTAACGACATACAGGACTGCCAATATCTTGATCATTGAATCGAATACATATAGGGTGGTTTCAATGTCGGGTTTACATACGAGAAGAGAGTAACAGGTATTATCGTAACTTGAGTACTGAGTATCGAGGGCCTGACAGGATTGAGCTTTGTTACAATTGTGGCGGAAAAGGACACCAGATAAGTGAGTGTCGAGAGCCGAAATTATGTCTAGACTGTCACCTACTTACTTATGGCTAGAAGTCTATGTAGATATTTTAATTACTACAGAGCCGAATAGACATACGGCAACCAAAAGCAATTGGTGTACTAATGTGAAGGGCGACGTTGCGATATAGAACGTCAGTGTCAGGTTGAGAAGCCATCGTTTTGATAGAAGTCTCGGACTGACTGCCCTCGAGAAGTCGAATGCGGTACTCGTTGGTGTTAACATCAGCCCAAATTGTGACAGTCGAGTTTGAAGAACATATGACTAAGTTGCATGAAGTCATAATAAAGTCACCTAAAAACGTCTTCCTGATGGGTGATATGAATTGCAAGTCAGTCGTTGCAGGCAGCAGGTACACCAATCGAAGAAGCGAGGTGTTGGCAGGCCTAATTCAAATGACAGGGATGTTTTCTATCGATGACCACACGCTCACTTACGAGCAAGAGGCCATGCTTTTGTGCTAAATCTGACAATCCTTCATGGGAGTTGGGACCATAATAGATATCATTGGAGAGTCTTGAGTGAGAAAACGGCAAGCGACCACTTGCCTCGCTTTTTGAGATTGAAAATGTATTGTTTCATACATACAATATCCAGAGACCAACTAGATTGACACAAGCGCAGGTGACAATAGTGTTCGCGAATGTGGCGTACAAAATCATTGACGGCAGACCACTTACTGCAGGAGATATCTCAGATACTGAGCAGAAATAGAAGATATAAACATGCATACCGGTGGTCCGACAGCAATGTGACGAAAAGACAGGAACTGTAACGACTAGGACGTGGTAAACAACGTCTTAGGATAGCCGGAGGAAAAGCCTATGAAGAGGCGGTGTTCAATATCTGAATTGTAGGCGTTCACTCAATTATGATATTAAACAGGCTAAGACTGAAAAATGGCGTGATTTCTGCGGAGACTTAGATGAAAACACGTACGGGTGTACTTATCAAATATCGATGAACGTTTCTGTAGATGATTTCCCGTCCTCGCAGAGGAGTAGGCGAGCAAACAGATTACCAAACATGTACCCCGTGCTATTAACAGCGTTAATGATGTTATTGATTTCAAGGTAAAATCTTTATAACAAGAAGAGGTGTCTAAAGCTGTAATCAAATTGAACAACAAGAAGAGTCCCACACCAGATGGCAACCGGAAGGCGGTTTTGAAGGGTTTAATGTTGAAAGTGCCATAGAAAATGACAGATGTATTGAACTACAATCTTCAGAAAGAAAGCTTAGTTGGAAGGAATATCGCCAGGTCTTCCTCCCCAGGCATTTTGCTTGGTTTGATCGGCATTTCTCCCGCCACCACCCCATTCGGTCGCCCTAAAGCATAAGAACGAATGTCAGTGTCGCAAACAGCTACTGAGCCTCGAAACAGTTTAACAACCAGTGTACTAAAAAGTTCCTACAGCTTACCTTAAGTCGCGAGTGGAATAAGCGTGGTGGGATATATTACTCGTTTGCATGTCCCACGGTTGAATTGTTATATGTCAGTAAAATGAGTAGGCGCAACCCGTCAACGGCGAAAATATGTATGAGGATCAAATTAATGTCGTCAAATATAGCAGCTCGCTGCCACGCCTAGGACGCTGAATGCCAGCAAGTTCCTGTCTATCATTAAAGCGCTTAGAGCCTTAACTGGCTGGGGATCAAACATATATATCTAGGGTAGCTTCCAACAGCAGTGCAGTAGGAGTCTTTCCCTTAAGTAAACTTCTGATGTCGGTTGAACATAGCAACCGCAAGAAGAGACTCCCACACGGTCCGACAATGCGGCTTTCCATTGACCAATAAGTTCCAGGGTGGCCCGGTCTCTGGCTCCCCCCCCCCGCCCCTACGAACAAAGCAGTGAAAAATTAGCTGTTCATTTGACTGGATCTCCTCGCAGACGCACAGCTCATCAGCTATCAGGTGTAACCGAAAAAAATATTGGTTCACATAACCATGGTTGGTGAGCACCTAAGCACCCGTTTCACTTAATAACGAACTCGAAGCATACCATCCCTCCAGATCCCGTATAAACATATACAGGAATCTTCCCTTAGTCGTGGTGTCTGATTTCAGCTGCCATTGGGAGGCTCTGTAGCTTATTCCACAGGCGAGAGCTGGGCAACTGAACTAAATTAAGATCCGGAGCAATGCCGTTCCGATCTGGTACGGCAATCACAATTCAGACGTATTTGAAAGTATTCGTAGTATTTTTTTTTTTTTTCTTCAGTCATTTGACTGGTTTGATGCAGCTCTCCAAGATTCCCTATCTAGTGCTAGTCGTTTCATTTCAGTATACCCTCTACATCCTACATCCCCAACAATTTGTTTTACATACTCCAAACGTGGCCTGCCTACACAATTTTTCCCTTCTACCTGTCCTTCCAATATTAAAGCGACTATTACAGGATGCCTTAGTATGTGGCCTATAAGTCTGTCTCTTCTTTTAACTATATTTTTCCAAATGCTTCTTTCCTCATCTATTTGCCGCAATACCTCTTCATTTGTCACTTTATCCACCCATCTGATTTTTAACATTCTCCTATAGCACCACATTTCAAAAGCTTCTAATCTTTTCTTCTCAGATACTCCGATTGTCCAAGTTTCACTTCCATATAAAGCGAGACTCCAAACATACACTTTCAAAAATCTTTTCCTGAGATTTAAATTAATTTTTGATGTAAACAAATTATATTTCTTACTGAAGGCTCGTTTAGCTTGTGCTATTCGGAATTTTATATCGCTCCTGCTTCGTCCATCTTTAGTAATTTTACTTCCCAAATAACAAAATTCTTCTACCTCCATAATCTTTTCTCCTCCTATTTTCACATTCAGCGGTCATCTTTGTTATTTCTACTACATTTCATTACTTTTGTTTTGTTCTTGTTTATTTTCATGCAATAGTTCTTGCGTAGGACTTCATCTATGCCGTTCATTGTTTATTCTAAATCCTTTTTACTCTCGGCTAGAATTACTATATCATCAGCAAATCGTAGCATCTTTATCTTTTCACCTTGTACTGTTACTCCGAATCTAAATTGTTCTTTAACATCATTAACTGCTAGTTCCATGTAAAGATTAAAAAGTAACGGAGATAGGGAACATCCTTGTCGGACTCCCTTTCTTATTAGGGCTTCTTTCTTATGTTCTTCAATTGTTATTGTTGCTGTTTGGTTCCTGTACATGTTAGCAATTGTTCTTCTATCTCTGTATTTGAACCCTAATTTTTTTAAAATGCTGAACATTTTATTCCAGTCTACGTTATCAAAAGCCTTTTCTAGGTCTATAAACGCCAAGTATGTTGGTTTGTTTTTCTTTAATCTTCCTTCTACTATTAATCTGAGGCCTAAAATTGCTTCCCTTGTCCCTATACTTTTCCTGAAACCAAATTGGTCTTCTCCTAACACTTCTTCCACTCTCCTCTCAATTCTTCTGTATAAAATTCTAGTTAAGATTTTTGATGCACGACTAGTTAAACTAATTGTTCTGTATTCTTCACATTTATCTGCCCCTGCTTTCTTTGGTATCATAACTATAACACTTTTTTTGAAGTCTAATGGAAATTCCCCATTTTCATAAATATTACACACCAGTTTGTATAATCTATCAATCGCTTCCTCACCTGCACTGCGCAGTAATTCTACAGGTATTCCGTCTATTCCAGGAGCCTTTCTGCCATTTAAATCTTTTAATGCTCTCTTAAATTCAGATCTCAGTATTGTTTCTCCCATTTCATCCTCTTCAACTTCCTCTTCTTCCTCTATAACACCATTTTCTAATTCATTTCCTCCGTATAACTCTTCAATATATTCCACCCATCTATCGACTTTACCTTTCGTATTATATATTGGTGTACCATCTTTGTTTAACACATTATTAGATTTTAATTTATGTACCCCAAAATTTTCCTTAACTTTCCTGTATGCTCCGTCTATTTTACCAATGTTCATTTCTCTTTCCACATCTGAACACTTTTCTTTAATCCACTCTTCTTTCGCCAGTTTGCACTTCCTGTTTATAGCATTTCTTAATTTCCGATAGTTCCTTTTACTTTCTTCATCACTAGCATTCTTATATTTTCTACGTTCATCCATCAGCTGCAATATATCGTCTGAAACCCAAGGTTTTCTACCGGTTCTCTTTATTCCGCCTAAGTTTACTTCTGCTGATTTAAGAATTTCCTTTTTAACATTCTCCCGTTCTTCTTCTACATTTTCTACCTTATCTTTTTTACTCAGACCTCTTGCGATGTCCTCCTCAAAAATCTTCTTTACCTCCTCTTCCTCAAGCTTCTCTAAATTCCATCGATTCATCTTAAACCTTTTCTTCAGGTTTTTAAACCCCAATCTACATTTCATTATCACCAAATTATGGTCGCTATCTATGTCTGCTCCAGGGTAAGTTTTGCAGTCAACGAGTTGATTTCTAAATCTTTGCTTAACCATGATATAATCTATCTGATACCTTCCACTATCGCCTGGCTTTTTCCAAGTGTATATTCTTCTATTATGATTTTTAAATTGGGTGTTGGCAATTACTAAATTATACTTCGTGCAAAATTCTATAAGTCGGTCCCCTCTTTCATTCCTTTTGCCCAGCGCGTATTCACCCACTATATTTCCTTCCTTGCCTTTTCCAATGCTTGCATTCCAATCTCCAACTATTATTAAATTTTCATCTCCTTTTACGTGTTTAATTGCTTCTTCAATCTCTTCGTATACACACTCTACCTCATCATCATCATGGGCGCTTGTAGGCATATAGACGTTAACAATCGTTGTCGGTTTAGATTTTGATTTTATCCTTATTACAATGATTCTATCGCTATGCGTTTTGAAATACTCCACTCTCCTCCCTATCTTCTTGTTCATCACGAAACCTACTCCTGCCTGCCCATTATTTGACGCTGAGTTAATTACTCTAAAATCACCTGACCAAAAGTCGCCATCCTCTTCCCACCGAACCTCACTAATTCCTACTATATCCACATTTGTCCTACCCATTTCCCTTTTTAAATTTTCTAGCCTACCAACCTTTTTCAAGCTTCTAACATTCCACGCTCCGACTCGTAGAATGTTATTTTTAATTTTCTGGTGACCCCTTCCTTAGTAGTCCCCACCCGGAGATCCGAACGGGGGACTATTTTACCTCCGGAATATTTTACCAAGGAAGGCGCCTCCATTATTGCTATGTGAAAATGCAGAGAGCCACATTTTCTTGGAAAAAAAGCAGCTGTAGTTTTCCATTGCTTTCAGCTGCGCAGTACTCAGAGGACTGAGTGATGTTGCTACGGCCGTTTAAGTCGTGCTGACTCACGCCCCTAACAACTACTGAAAGAGCTGCTGACCTCTTTCAGGAATCATTCCTTAGTCTGGCTCTCAACAGATACTTCTCCGATATGGTTGCACCTTCGGTCCAGCTACTCTGTATCCCTGAGCACTCAAGCCCCCTCACCAGCGGCAAGGTCTCAGTATTCATAGAGGAGGATTCGTAGTATGTTTATGCAATATTATGGTTTGGACCCCTTGCCACTTTTACTCCACCACCCATTTCACGTGGAATGCCATGTAAAATTTTACCTGTTAACAGTTGGAACTATTGACCGACATACATATGCATCTGTTTGTTGAAAAAGGTACGCGTGGTGGTGTTGCCATGATTTCAAACAGATTGACCAAGTGACCACATTCCAGATCAGTATGACCCGTCCGAACCCACGTCCTGAGTACAATATTATGATTGAGACAACCTTTACGGGACAGCCATGTTTGAGCCCTTACCACACGCCAATTTTAGGTGGGAGTACTGAAGAGATTGTTAATCTCAGTAGTTCAGTACTCAAGTCAGTAAATTAACAGCGTTGACGATCGTGTTGAAAAGGGCAATAACTTGAAAGTGGATCTTGAGTATCCTCAAAAATTACACGATCGTCACAAGGATAACCCTCACACCAGAACGATTAGAACCAACTCATGATATATTGTCCCCCTATTTGAAGTACGTAAAGGGATATCCCTAAATAAATTACTGACAACATTGTACGACAAAGAACGATACGTTGTACATTTGGTGGAAAAGTCCGGTCATAATATAAATCTTCTAATGACCGATACGGGCAGTCTGATTATCATATCGTGACCGATAACCTTTACAACGATATTCTTTACGATATCGATCGGTTTTATACTTCAGATTACTCCCGCGATCACGTATGTTTAATAATACCAATAAGAATAAGAATAAGACTTGGTAAATTCAAAGACGAGAAAAATGGAAAAACTATTCGTGAATTTGTCCTATTTCGTGCTAAGATATATAGCATTCTCCATTTCGACAAGAAGGAGAAGAATGTTCCAAAGGGTATTTCTAGAGTATCCATTGCAAAGGATCTTAGATACGACCTGTAAAAAAATTATTTTTAATGATTCCGTTACGTTTACAATCGCGTACGGAATCATAAGCACTTTACACAATATATTTTCTATGAATAAGTCAAAGAAATCACTTTCGCCTTACAACGATAAACGTTACATATTATAAAATAAAATCAACACAGTTCCATATAGACAATACAGTGTAAACAAAAATAAACGTAAACTCACACCTATCATTGACGATACCACTCCCTAAAAGAGACCAAGAACCGTAAACTAAATGCTCATAGCCCACGGTCATGACTATTGTGGTCCAAGAACCGTAAACGAAGTCCCAATAGCCAATGACCATGACTATTGTTAATATTTTTGGCATGCGGATATATATCGCCTTTATTTTATTTTAAATGAAAAAATTATTTAAAAAAAAAATTATGTACGTAATATAAAATGTAAAAAAAAAAAAAAATTATGTAAAAAATATAAAAATTATTTTCATTAAATTTCCGTATTACTTTCTTTAAGTGAAAAAAGGTTGTATATTATTTGTATTTATTGTTAAAAAATGTTGTACATTATTTCATTTAAAAAAAATTAATAAATAATTTCTAAAAGCAAAACCAATTGTACTTATAATAAATTATTTTAACTGAAAAAGAAATTATGAATGTAAAATAAAATACATTATTTTCATTACATTTCCGTATTATTTTTTTTAAAAAAACCTCAAACATAAATCTGTAATTATTTACATGACTGATGCATCATCGTCGAAAGCGGTGGCAGTCCGTTGCCTCTCCTCTACATATAACGCACATCATGGTGTAAATCTGTAACTTATGGACACAAGTCTCGCAATACTCATGATCTCAATTCACCAGTTTGATAGCTACTGCATCCACCATGCAGACGGGACATCTATCTTCTATCGCTGATGAGTTGCAGTCATCAGCTTCATCAGATTGTGTTCGATTGGTTGTATGCAACCACGATAATAATAAACTTAATTATTATCACCGTGAGAGTAATAATAATTTTTTTTTAAATTGACCCTTTTTATATTTAAAAAATATTCGCAACTTTAATTTTACTTCATTCTTACATTAACACTCGATTATAATAGATCGTACTGTTTATGATAGAGTACATACATTTTATAGATTTTATTAGATTACTGGAAATTGTAATAAAAAGGCATATAACCACATATGAATAATCCTTCGCAAATCTCACTGAGACTAGCTGTT
This sequence comes from Lycorma delicatula, assembly GCF_047948215.1. Classification (NCBI taxonomy): domain Eukaryota; kingdom Metazoa; phylum Arthropoda; class Insecta; order Hemiptera; family Fulgoridae; genus Lycorma; species Lycorma delicatula. The sequence continues at coordinate 24,952,525 of NC_134458.1, forward strand.
AACGGGGTCAGGTACGAAATTATTACCGAATACGCTTGTGCAGGTGAGATGAAACAGATTATTCATATCTGGAACATTTACGGTATATGGCATCCAGTCTTTGTTTCTGTTAACCTTGTAAAAATTATTAAATGGTCATTTTCGGATCCACCCTTAACTCCACACATTATCGTTAACCGTTCTACACATGTGTGTTGTTAGGTTAATGATTTATCATTGTTATCGATACTGCCGGTGCCATGACCGCGATATAAGATTGGTGAGGCGGGTAAACAAAAAAATTAAGATACTTTTTTCTTCCATTACTATCAAAACACAATCAGTACAATAAATAAATATCCTACTCACACACTCATACCCACACACACGACATACAGTCAGTACAAAATGAACGTCATAGCGTCAATAGCTAAAGAGCTCCATCGTCAGGTGCGTCGAAGCTACCCCACAAGACGCGTTGAATAGAAAGGAATTTCAGACCGTTAAATGACTTTGTCAAGATGTTACCATATGCTAAATCCAACAAAGGTTATCGTTATATACTGATGATGATAAATTGTTTTTCTAAACTGATGATCGGAGGGGCGGTGAAAAACAAAAATGGTACGGAAATCGCCAAGGTCCTTAAACCTATATTGTGTAAACATCCGATGCGACGTTTTTAAACCAATTCGGGCAAGAAGTTTTACAATCCGCCGGTGAAAACGTTATTGGCTTCGTACAATATAAATCAGTATTCTACAATGTAAATTCTATTCTACAATAGAATCAGTATTCTATTGTGTAGAATACCAATTTAAAGAAACGACAGGATAAAAAAGCTTCGATCATAGAACGCTTTAACCAAACTCTGAAAAATATGATGTGGAAAAACTTAGGGAACAGGGTACGTACAAGTTGTTGGATTTACTCCGAAATTGATCGTTAAATATATCGGTACCCACAATCGCACTATCGGTATGAAACCTAAAGATGTAAATAAGAGGAACGAACCCGTCGTTTTAAGACGACTCAACACGGTACTGTATCGAAAGCCTACATTACCGAAATTTAAAGTCGGTGATGGAGTGCAAATAAGCAAATATAAAAAACCTTCGGCAAAGAATACCTGCCGAATTGGAAAAATGAAATATTTACCGTTCAAAAAGTACACACCGAAACTCGCCCCCGTACCTATACGCTGATTGATAATAAGTGTGAGGTGGCGAGTGGTAAATTTTACGGTGATGAGCTCACTAAAATTAACGTTAAAAATAAAGCGTATTTATTCGAGAAGGTCTTACGAAGGAAAGGCGATAATTTATTTGTAAAGTGGCAAGGGTTCGACGGAAAACAAAACAGTTGGATAAATAAGGCGGATTTGATACACTGAACTGGTCAGTCGCCAACATGAGGGTGGAACTTCAACAGGTATGTTATATTACGCTGCAAAATTTTTACGAATATACAAGCCGGGTGTGGTGATGGAAAAGACCGTCGTCATGGTCCTCTTCTAAAGAATAAATTTAGATCTATTATCTGTAGACTGTCTAATTGCAGAAAAACAAATGTTCTATTCAACTTGTTGTTTTCACGCGACGGTTTAATGTTCAAAAATATTTACGTGTTTTCTAAATCGCTGTATCAACCGAAATATAAATTTCTAGAACAAGTGATGACTGATATAACGGAGATCGGTTATTTTGCCTATTCTGAAAACGATCATGTGATGGCGCCCGACGAAGCGGAACCGAATTCGATAATAATTTTCGACGATGTAGCCTACGAAAAGCAAAATAATATTTGCAAGTACATTTAGATGGGACGTCACAACAACATCCATAGGTTTTATCTCACACAGACATATTCCAACGCCGGCAAGCACCTCGTACGGGACAACGCCAAACTTCTTCTAGTATTCAAACCGAACGATCACAATTTACGTCACATCCATCAAGATCACCTAAATACCGATATGAAATTGATCGGTTTAAAAGTCTGTGCGCTGTAGACTGGAAGAAACGACTCGGATTTTTGGTTGTTGATAAGGAGAGCGACATCAACGCAGGATGGTATCGAGTAGGCTTCGATGTGTTTGTAAAAACAAATCAGTTGCGAAAAGGTGAAGATTGCAAGACTTTTTTTACTATCTATTTTGATCAGGGTGGGACGCAATATTACAGCGAATTGTGCAATATCAATGAACGTCTGGTGAGTATAAATGTTTCGGTTAATCGATGTTATACGTTTCTTACGCAGAACCAAAAAACAACAACATCCAGTGTTCTTTAGATCGGTCAAACTAGGATGGTGATGTGATCGACTGTTTTCCGATCATTCGTAACCATGATGTAGAACAAGAATGAAGTCGATTCGTCGTCATCTGCGAAGTTGGTAGTGGAAATCGATAGAATATGAGATTCGATTAAAAGAAAACATCGCGCTGTTACACAAGGAATAACGAAATCAGAGTAAGTTGGAAAAGCGTTTTAAATCTATTGTTGAACCGCTTCACGATATTAATAAGACGTTTAAACAAAAATACGATGATATTATAAAATAACCAAAGGAGGGTTAGGAAGAGGAGGCGATGGATATAAAGGAAGAGGGTAGCGTATCTTCACCATTGGTTATGAGAAGAATGTTTAGTACTCCAAAAAAACAGATTGTAAAACTTTTAGATCCGCGGTCATCGAAATCACCGGGTTTTCGTGCAAATCATTACTTGAATCTAGCCGTAACCGATAAAAGTAAGAGACTCGACAACGGGTACGGAGTGTAAAACGTTAACGATCGGTGGATGATTGGGAAAAAGGATGTTGTGTTCGAAGGAAATACAATTGTTATCGATAAAAACGTTATAATGGAACCGACGGCTTGTATCAGTTGATATTTTTTAATGAACCCCGCGATCACACGGAAAAAGATTTACACCACTATAAGTAAATTTTGGAATATACAGAAGCGCATAAGAGTCAAAGTACCGGTCGTATAATCTCCGGTAAATCTAACAAGTTCATATATTATTATTAAATAACTGTTTCCTTGGAAGCGATACGCGAGTCAAAACGACAACGAAAGTCCAATAACAGGAAGAGGTCTGCTTTGAAAGTGAAGAAAACGTTTAGACCAGATTACGTGTACTGGAACGATCCGAACGAAATTTGCGATAGACTGCGTCTATTGGTGGCTTCAAAGCGCGCTGGTCATACTGATTATAATAACGAAATAGTTGCGATCATAGAAGAACTTCAAGAAGGTGGATACTTAAAGGAGAGGGGTGGTAGAGGAAACGTTTTATATTAAAAGTCTGAAGATGAGTATCAACAAGTTCGGATGTTCTCGCGTTGCAGGTGCACGCGTCACCACCCAACCACGTTTAAAATTGTTGTACGTTTGACAAACCGCTGACGGGAATTTCGATATAAAAAAACAACGTTTGGGCAACGTTGGAACGTCTGTTGATGAGGACGATGGTGCAATATTTGGTTACGTTAACAAAATGTATGTAAAGCAAAGCGATTTAAGTAATAAATACTTACCGTCAGTTTCACCAATGAACAACTAACTCTTCTTTTCAAAGAAGCGATTATCCGATATCGGTGAACCAATTGCAAAAACTGGCGTCGTTACTGTCAATTATTTACGGACAAACCTTTTCGATGAAAAGAAGATAATTAACGCTAGAGGTTGCGTAATCACTAACGCTGGTATACCTAAGAATAGCTCCGATCTCGCTACAACGTCCTACGTAGACGATATGGAATTGAATAGTATTGAGTAGTATTATGAACACCAAAACACCTATAAAATCGATTGATCTCGCGAGTAAGAGATACGTCGATGAGCATCTATTTTAATTTTACAGATTTCTATTAAACGTTGACGTCAAAAGTAACAAACTATTTGTTAATTGTGAGGAAATTTTCCTGTTCAAACATGTTCGAGATCGACCGAATGCGTAGTCATTGTAGGAGTAAATACGAAGGCCTTGTATCTGTATTCTTTCGCAACGCTTTGAATCCAACATTGTGATTGGTCAGTAGATTGTCAGTCTGTACACACACACACACAAGGTACTGCGTTACTAATTCTGTTGGTGGTCGCTTAGCGAGCTAATATTGCAGCTGCCAGCTTAACCTTAGGTCTTGTTCGTCAACTGTTCTTCAGTCACGCGTCACAATTCGCATTGTCAATAACTCTTCACCCCTACGTCAACGCCCGCACGCGACCACACACGCAGCCACAGCCGTTTTCTGGTGAACGAGCCAAATCCGGCTGCTGGAGTAGTGTGTGACGCCTCTCGGTGCAACGGCCACGATGGCCAGGATCATCCTCAAGGTATATCTATACTTACTTACTATGGTTACTTACTATGGTGGTGGCAGCAGTAACAGTCTACATGATGCACATGTGCTGTCGCTTTGAATCCGGCCTGGTATTTATACCTCTAATTATTTTTCCAATCTATAAAATTTAAAGAAATAATTTTTTTGGTTCTACCATTTATTTATTGCAAATAAATTTGTAAGATAATTCTATTATGTATGTTAATTTACTTTTTATACAATCATTTATAGAATTATTTAAATAAACTTAATTAATACTGCAGAAACTCACGGTTTTTATTTCTTATTCAATTAAATAAAATTAATAAAAAAGAGTATAAAGTATAAATTTTTCTTCTGTTACAATGATATATGTTATAGTTCACGTATATATTACGTGTCGAGGGGGCGTTAAGAGACTTTTTTTGCTTAACAAATATGAATTAATTGTTGCAAACTTTGTGTTCATCAGTTATATTTAATTCCTGAGTGTAAATTTACTACTTTATTTGTAATAATACATAGTTAGAGTATAGGATGTGTGTGTGTGTGTGTGTGTGTGTGTGTTGCATGACGCTACTGTAGATCGTGGGAATCATTTAACACACACACACACACACACACATTTTATTTTTTATATACAGGCATTATATAACCAATGTCTTAATGCTGAATGAATGTTTACGATATATTAGTGGAAGTTTATAAAGACACACACACACACAGAGAGAGAAAGAGAGAGAGAGAGTGAGAGAGATGCAGTGAGAGAGGAAGAGAGTTTTGCATTACGATAATTTAGCACATTCCTGTTGGTGTGTGTGTGTGTGTGTGTGTGCGTGTGTGTGTGTGTGTGTACAGACTTATTTGACGTTAAAAATCACATCTCACCTCTTAGAACATTTTTCACTCAATACTTCAAGGAGCCGCAGTAGCCGATTGTTTTAAGGCGTCAATCAGTCGCGTCCCGTCATGACACGGTTCGAGTCCTAACTGATTAGGTTCTCCTTCTCTTTAAATATTAGTTATTTTTTTTAATTAAACCGACCGATACACAACAGCTGTAACTCAGCGGTACCAACCTTTGAAATAATACTTCAATAATTTAAACATATAACCAGGTTGACAACACTGACACGAAATAAATCAAGTTGGCAACACTGACGGGCTACGGCGTCACGAAATCAAGATGGCTGTGGTCGACAATCTTGAATTCCATTGATTGATAGCTATTTTGGATTTGACGGCCGTATCCCCATTTCACTACTACTTCGGTAGATGACCTAGAAATATATTTCTGACTACCAGCCAATTAAAGTTCCAAACACTTAAATATGGTGGACAGTTAGTACTCGCTGGCATTCAGCGCCCTAGGCGTGGCAGCGAATTTCTTCCTAGAGAAAATAAGTTTTATTATTGACGTCATGTATATTTTAAGTAGTTGACGGGGTGCGCCTACAAATTTTCGCAAATATATCACAAGTGAACGGTTGGTACACGTAAGCCGTTGCTGTATGGCACCACGCTTATTTCGCTCATGCTGTTAGGTATGGTCTTGGAGCTATGTTAGAATACTGGTCGCTTAACTGTTCCAGGCGCCATTGCCGTTTATGGGACAGACATTCATTCTTATGTTTTAGGGCTGGAAGGAGAAATGCCAAGCAAGCCCAACTGTGGAGCCGACCTCGGGTAGTGTGAGGAACGGTGAAATCGTAATTTTAATTGGTATGTACGAGCGCACACAGGCTCTTAATGTTAACATGTAGCCGAACCCGTGCGAGTCCGGCATTCCCGCACTTGTGAGAGATATGTGAATGGTATTTCTCCACAACACCGTAAATATGAGAAAGAGTAAGACCGGACACTCATGACTATTTTTAAATTTTAACTATGATTTTTTAAACTTTGACTACAATTCATTAATTTTAACCCCTGATGATGCATTCCAAGTTAGCTGAAAGATCTAGAGAACATATCAACGTGCTGGTAAGGTGGATTATATTCATTTTTATTTTATACATATATATATTTCTATCTATTGTTGCAGTTTCTTTTATTTTTTTAACGTCTCTGCATATTGGAGACTAGTGTATATATAACATGTTTTCACCAGAATGCCCAAATAAATCTGTTGCTTTATATTACTTAACCTAGTTTTTCGTGTTAAATTTAAGCAACTGTCGAATAATTGCCGCCTTTGTGAAGAACCTCGGTTAGGTTGACTTATTCAAGTAGTTGATTACGTGCTGGTTCAATTATTTAAATAAAAAGCCTTGAACTAATTATGAATGGAAATTTTATTTATTATATTTTTTGGTAATTTAATTTACAAATATTGCAATGATGAATGATGAGTTATAACAAGATAATGGGAGTTTTCAAGCGATGTACCGAGACTGCGAGATTGTAGTAGTATATAGTATAGATTCTTATGTCGTATATATGTAGCCGAATGAACCGTTAGGAGCTGTGTGAATTGTCAGGAGATGTGCCTCAACATACTGCCCGCAAAAAATCATATGATAATATTTTTATAATATTAAAATAATGATATGAAAACAATAATAATTCTATAATTGTAAATGAATTTATCATATAAAGATTTTTTTTTATGAATAAAAATCACAAATAAGTATACATAAATATAATGTATAATATAAACGTGAAATACGAATATGCAAATTAAATTGTGAATGTTAATTCAATATTTACGGTTATGTTGGCAATCATAACATAACAATACAGATCAAATGAGATTACAATAATATAGAATGAAAATGATTTCATTAATAAAAAATATTACTTAAAATTATTATTTAAATCAACTACTTGAAATTGATAACAGAATTAGTTTAAGCAGGTCTTAGACCACTCTCTTCCAACCATAACGAATAATTAGATGAGATTGAAAGAATTTGTTTATGGCATCATCATTAAAACCGATGTAGCTCTGTTCTTCGTATGAATGTTTCGATTGTGGGCTTATATCTTGATAAGGAGCATGTTTATTGTATTTTTAATAATATTTTGATAATCAGGATTTTGTTGTGCTTGAGAATAAAGTAACGCACTTAATTTTATATTAATGTTAAGATTCACTTTTGGTACACGGGATTTCCTTTGCTGTAAATTGAAGGTTTTCGTTGGCATCTGTAGTTTGTTTGTAAAGTCAAATCATTGTTTTTTAGGGGTTATAAAAGTGTCCTCCCCTTTCACATACCGTATATGTTTATGTTTTGATTGAAGAATATTTTTTTTCAGATAATTTACGTTATCTATTTAAAAAATACTGTCACCTCATTGGAAAAGATAGTTATGATCATCTTTGATATTTGAATGATCTCGTTTATTCTTTGAATATTATGAATATTGTTTATTATTATTGTAGAATTTTTTGGTCGATACTCTTGGTTCTGATTTCTCAGTAACAAAGTGTTTTTCTACGTTCGATCTTTGTTGTTTCATCTGAATTTGTTAATGCCCAGAAAAGCATGAATCATGTTCCTTTAACTTTCCTTCGATTATATTTTTCTTCGTTATGTTGCCAATACATGATATGTATGATTAAATTCTACCAATTTTTTTGTGGCTGATTCTTAGATAAATAATAAGTAATAATTCCAGACTTGTTACTTTCTAAATTAGAATAATTAATTTTGTCGATATAGATGAGTGTATTGTGTTTCTTATTACAAATCTTACATTGATTTTTTCAATAACATTTATTACTGGAATGGCTTTTTTGCAGAAAATTATAACAGCAATTATTGTTTCCCAAAAAAGCCTTACGATCACCAATGGATAGGTTTAAAATTTCCTTACGTTGATAAAAGTAATGATTTCAATTACAGAATGAACATTAGTTTAAATTAGATTTAGCATAATAACTAACAGTATGTCTTTTTATGGTTTATTAGGATTTAAATTAAAGCGTTTGGTTTAAGGTTTGGTTGTATTTTTAAACGTTGTTCTTTGGTTTTATTTTCTGTTTTTTACTTCTGTATTTGAAGTGACTACCTTAATGTTTTCGAGAAGTAGTTGTCTCGTGTTGAAAAACTCTATAAAGTCTTTAAAGGTTGGAAACCTTTTTTTGACAATTTCTCATTCCAGATCCTTAAAGTATTAAAATTCAATTTAGATGTTAGAAATTGGACTATTATAAATTCATATGTATTAAGAGGAATTTGCATTGCTTCAAGTGAATTTAAATGCGAGGATATTTCGTTAATAAAATTAGACAAAGTATCTGGATATTCTGTTTTTATGGAATCTGACCTTACGATGCAATTAGCATTATGAATGCAATTAAATATTTGTTGTCAAATAGTGATTCTAATAATTCTAGAGCTATAATATAATTTTCGTTAGTTGTTAGCAAATCTTTAATGATAGCTTAAGCTTCATCCTTCAAAGAAGAACGTAGATAGTGTAATTTTTGGATATTAAATAAATCATCTATCTCATGATTTTTATCATGAGATTTTTTAACATTAGTTTAAAATAGGTCTGCCACTTTAACATATTGCCCCTACATACAGGTATATTAATCGGTTGTAATTGCAACAATTGAAATAAAATCTTAATTAGATGATTTTTGACAATTATATATTAAATGTTACAATTTGGACTTTATCGTGCACAAGTCTTTCTTGACTTGTACTATACGATGATAAAACATCATCAAATTCCATTTAAATTTCTGATTGAATGGAGTCATATTTGCTTTGCAATTCAAGAAGATTCTATATTTTAATTTGTAAGGTGGGAATACCACTTGTGAAGGATCATAATTGTGAGTAAATATAACAATCCTAGTAATAGACATTTTATGATCCTCTTTTTATAATTAATTGCTCCATTTCCAAAATAGTATTAAACATCTTAAATTAGCAATGGGAAATATTAACAAAGTAAACTAAATGTGCAATGATTCAATGATATTACTATAATGATGGAACAAGGTAAATTAAATGTAGTAATAAATTAAAAGCTATTATGATAGTAGTACGAAATGGGAATACCGCGTCAAAATCCAAGATGGCGAACAGCCCGCCATCATAGATTCCAATATGCTGAATGAATGTTACGGGATATATTAGTGGAAATTTACGTACACACAAACACATATACACACACACAGATAGAGAGAGAGATAGAGTGATGAAGAGAGAGGAAGATAGTTTTGCATTACGATATTTTAGCACATTCCTATGTTTTTCATTAGTGTTAAGTTTTATGTAGGCAAGTGGGTCATTACTCGATACTTAATCTGGTCATCATTGACAACAGGTTGAGGGATCAGTGTGAATTAACAGTGCTGGACAATGATATCGCTAGTGACCATTTTTCATTACAATTGGCCATAAGAGATGGCACCTATACCGTAGTAGAAATAACTATCGTGATTAGACCCACGGCTCGCCAGGTGGATAAAATAGTGGATAAAGTGTCACAAAGAATTAGCACTATAATTGAATTGACACCTGATACCGTCACATCAATTATTCAACAAGAGATGGACAGGGAGATAAGGGCCACCTGGAGTAGAAGACAAGTATACTGGTGTCCAATGAGATAGCGTGCTTTCGCAATACTCTACAACAAGCTAGGAGGAAAAAGCAAAGTCTAAGGATAAGAGGCGGCTCAGAATATGACACCGCAATCAAGTCAAGTGTTATATAGAGGCAAGGCGTCAGCTTAATAGGTCTATTAAGAGAGCCAAAACGTATCATTGGGCCAGACTATGCGAGGAGTTGGACAATGATCCCTGAGGCCAGGCATACAAAATCGTCACGAAGAAGTTCGGCAGGCGTTTACCGATATTGAGCGAGCTTCACGCCAGGGTGCAGTTCGACGAGCTATTTCCGTGCAAAGAAGAAGCGATTATCACCTTACCTGATTTTGAGCCCAGGAGATTTACACCTGCCGAACTGAATTGTGCCATTGGCCAGCTTGGCAATAAAATAAGCCCCGGCGTAGACAGAATTCCAGCTGCTATAAAGGACTTTTTAAAAAACGGCCTTGGGAAATGACGGACATTGCCAGCCATGGGCTAGAGAATGACTGCTATCCGCGGTGCTGGAGAGAAGCAAGAGTTATTTTTCTCCCCAAGGGTGGAAATGAACAAAAACAAGTTCGAAAAGGCCGTTAAGCCTTATATGAGCAAGGCGATCGAGAAAATGCTTGCCGCATGGATTATTGGAGAAATTGAGGAAGGAGTGGGGATTAGCCAAAAGCAATATGGGTTTTGGAAAGGTCGCTCCACAGTGATGGCCGCCAAGAAAGTAGTCTCCTGGATGACAGATGTAAGACGCGGCACCTGGAGGACGAGGGGTATTCCATTACTTGTCTCATTGGATATCAACAATGCGTTTGGCTCCATTAAATAGAGCCATATACATAGAGCGCTATTAGCAAAAAATGTTAGTCCATATTTGAGGAGGTAAGTAATGAGATACCTTTGTGATAGAACATGCAAGGTGGCAACGTAAAAAGGAGAAATGGAGATAGATATACACGGTGGAGTGCCCAGGGTTCAGTTCTAGGGGTCTTAACGTATGATGAGATCTTAAATCTAGACTATCCTGCTGGGGTTGAAGTTATGGCCTATGCCGACGATTTGGTGGTCTTGGCGAGAGACAGGCATGAATTGGAGGCACAAGAAAAGACCAATTTGGCATTTCAGATAATAAATGGTTGGCTATGTGAATCTAACGCTAAATACTGGTAAATGTAATTTTATTACATTTACAGACAGGAGGATCATCGAGCGGCTAAACATCAAGGTCAGTGAACAAGTAATAGCAGAAACAGATAGATTAAAGTACTTGGGGGTCACCTTTTAGAGAAATGGTGCATTTACGGAACACATACACGAGGTTTGCAATAGGACTGATAAGATGACTATATCTCTTAATATTATTATTACTTCTCAAAGAGCACCTAAAGCGTCTAAAAGGAGGGTTGTTGCGTCCTCGGTTATGTCGTCGATATTATATGCTGTCCCGGTATGGTGGCCTTCAGTACGGATAAAGAAGAACTTGGCACTCTTAGTTAGGACCCATAGGAGACTGTTGCTTGGCGTGGTTTCCGCATACAGGACTGTCTCCTATGAGGCGTTACCGTTTTATCAGGAGTGCCTCCAATCGACCTTATGGCTCATTTCAGAGTCGAAAGAGATCAAGGTATTGAAGTTCACGAAGCGAGGCGTAGGCTACTAGAGAGATGGCAGGATAGATGGAGCACAGCAGGCCCTGGAGACAGGACCAGAAGGCTAATCCCCAATCTAAGGAACTGGATACATAGAAAACACGGTGAAATAAACTTTTACACGTCACAGTATTTTACAGGACACGGTAGTTTTAATTACTATCTGCATAGATTCGATAGAAGGGAAACTGCAGTCTGTATGCACTGTGACTGTGATGATGATGTCGAACATACTTTCACTGTATGTCATAAATGGAGGGAAGAGAGAGACGGGTATTGACCTGTCATCTGATGGAACTGGGAGACTAATCAGTAGCATGTTAAACAGTGAAGAATCTTGGAAAAAAGTTGAGTTGGTCATCAAAAGAATACTTAGCAGAAAAACAACGATGAAAGGAGACTAGGAGTTTAAACTTTAGCATAGGGCAGGGTGGACAGCCTCGGTGGTGAGGGCTGACATGCCTAGATGTGTCGGTTCCGATGATCCACTGGGAATCCTAAGGGTTTTTCGTTAGGATAATATCAAGACCTGAAAAGACCCAATCGAACCCGTCACGACAATACATGGTATTGACGTGGCGATGGGCGAAAGACGTACGGATGGGCAAAAGAACTCAAACGGTCTACGTGTTTCGCATACGCAACCGCTTTGAATCCGGCGCTGTGATTGGTCGGAAGAGTGTGGCGCTTTCGCACCTACCGCTGTAACGGACGTTCAAAATAGGACTCTCAACCTTAGGCCATGTTAGTCAGCTGTTCTTCAGTCGGGCGCCACACCTTGCACTGTCAGAACACCGCGCTACTACGTCAACGCACGCAAGCGAACACAAACGCAGTTGGAGCCGCCGCCTCCTTGTGAATGAGACACGTCCGGGTGCTGGAGTAGCTGGTGAGGTCTCCCTGTGCAATGGCCACGACGACCAGGATCATCCTCCTGGTACGTCTAAATTTTTATTCACACACGCACACACACACACAGATAATATATTTCATTTTTCACAACACTTCACTGAATACGGAAAGAAAGGGAAAAGGAAAATTCTAATGGTGAAAAAGGGAAAAGGGAAATTCCAACAGAGGAAAAAAAATAGGAGATTTCCAAGATGGCGGACGGCACCATTCGGAATCTAAGATGGCGGACTGTCCGCTATCTTGGATTTTGACATAGTATCCCCACTACCGTACTATATACGATAAATAATCTTGTAGATAAAACCGTTGCCATGCCTAATCGTATGAATTTTGTTGTATATAAAGATTCTTGAAAAGTTGCAGATTATATCCGCGATGCTAGAAGACCAAAGATGATGATTCTTCAAAACTGCATATAGTATCCGGCCTGGAGAACCAAAAAATATGTTGAATAACTGCCGCCTTGATGAAGTACCTCGGTTAGGTTGAATTATTGATGTAGTTGTTTATGTACCGGTTCAGCTGTTTATATATAAAGCCTTGAATTAATTATGAATAGAAATTGTATTTATTATTATTTTTATTTTTGTAATTCGTAAAAATATCAATGATGATTGATGAGTTATAACAAGATAATCTGAGTCTTTAAGCGATGTACCGAGACTGCAAGATTTTAATGCGAAGCCGACTTATATAGTTCAGATGGGACCGCATGAAACGTCAGGAGCTGTGTCTCAACAGTACCTGAGATAGAAATGGCACGGGTCAAGAGGTAGTCAGTCATACGTATGATAATTTGGTAGGTTCTTGAGAATACGTAGTCAGACGTTTACGACTCCATTGTTCATAATATTCTAGTATACCAATCTCCTCTGTATAATTATCAGAAATTTGATATCAGCAATGTTTTCATCTTTGATAAACGGCGACAAAAATTGTTTAAATAAATTAATTTTCAATGATTCACTAACTCCAATTTATTCGAATAGTGTGGTTTCATAACTCATTTCAGATTATATTTTCAGTCGTTTTTACTTACATCTTTGGTAAATGGTGCTGTTGTTATCCACTCTTTCAAGAGCTGCTGTTCGAGCAGTTTTTTTTTTTAATTACAGAAGACAATCAAAATTCATTAGATTTGAATTATACAATTAAAATCTGCTCATTTAGTAAATATTTTGTTGTCGAGTGTGTCTTTATATGTTCATGTATTTCAAAATTTTCAAGTATTGCGCGATGTGGTTGTTTTTTTTCTTCCAGTGATCATTTATGACAATATCCACTGCGTGCACAGAAAAGAGGATCTTAAGGTTTAATTTATTAAACAATGTACAGTCTATACTTTGCGTCGTTTCACTAGTAAAAGAAGAGCTTACAATAATTTGTTGATTTTCACTCTCAGTTCTTTTTTTTTATACCATATTAGCTGTTTGACAAGTTAGATGAATTTCTCCATTCCTTATAATTTTGTGCCGGTCTCTTAATCTCATCTTTATCTACTTCCTACACCTACAACTATTTTTTGTTTTAGTTATTCTAATTGTTCTTCCAAAATTATTTTTGTCATGTACACATCATTCTAGAATCAAATTCATTATCATTAAATAATCTTCTAGTTTTTAATTGTAATATTTTATAAAATTCCGCTGTGATTTCAGATTTGTTTTAAAACCTCGTTTCGTAAGGCTAAATTAATCTATTTAGTTTTTAATATTCTTCTAGAACGTAAAGTTTCAAAATCCTCTTTTTTTATATTTCCTAGAATTTTTATAGTCCGTGTTTTGCCGTGGAGTACTACATTATACGAATATCTATAAAATTTTTTTGTAATCCTAAAAAGTATATTTAATTCCAAAAGATTTAATCTCTGCTACAAGTTCTTCTGACTTATGAAAGCTAAGATGCATAGATTTTCCCTCACCCATACGTTGCAATTTTACCTCTGAAATAATAAATTTTGCACATTCTGTTGGTACATTGCATTCTCTTTATATTATCATTTACAAAAAAATAATTTCTCCTTATCCTTCATTCCGTCAAAATTCAATAAAGTTTTTTTGTTGGTCTTCAAACTTAATACCTTCTTTATAATGAACATACATTTATAAAATTCAATTATACACGTGTTTTTAACAAATATATCAATATTTCTCGTATAATCAAGAGAGTAATATTAATAATCAAGTATTCAATAATCTAGTAATATCATTATTACTCGTATATTATTCTTTGACTGTTACTTTCTCTGAATTTTTTTGTTTGTTTCTGTTTTTGCCCCTTCCATATAGGCTAAAAATATAAATAAAAAAAAAGTTAAATATACTATGTAATTTTGCCTTTATTATGACTATTGTATATGTAAAGCATGTGATGCACAAAAGGCACCATGTTTAAGATTGTTTTTTCTCAGGCTAGTTGTGGTCACTAAAAAGCCAACTTCTATAGAACAGAGTGACGAGATCCATTAGCACTCATTTCAGTATAATGATATGTAATTTCAAATATTACTATATATATTTATATATGAAGTGGCTTCTGTAAGTCTGTTACTCTTTACCCAAAAGCTACTCGACCGATTGAGCTCAAACTTTGCATGAAGAAGGTTTAATATCTGGTATGAACATGGTATTATTGCTGTTATGAAACGTTACAGCGTTTCAAGAAGGTGGCCGTTTTAAAGGCTTGCGGTAACAACCAGATTATGTTCCTTGCCGATATTCAACTATTCTACCGCCAAACCGTTGGTTAAATCGAATTCAGAAACCTCTTGACAGTATTTGAAATTAAATTCCCTACAAAAAGATCTCTTGGTTTTTATCGATCTCTTTCGATAACTGAGAAAATTTTTAAATGTGCGACGGTGTACGGGGTACATTCCTTTAGACTTAAAGTTGCTTTTTCGATGACAATAAATAAGTCACACGGGTATAGGTTTCAAGCGGCTGGTTTCCACTTGGAGAGTCAATCCTTCTTTCACGGGCAACTCTGTATTTGGCGTGCTCCAAAGTCTCCTGTGGGAACAATCTGCATGTATACGCTTCTGAGAGAAAAGCTGTAAGTATTGTACACAACTTCATACTTTAGATTATTTTGTTCACAAACTGTTCCATCAAAAAACTCAAAACCCCCAAAAAAAGTTTAAAAAAAAAATTAATTTAAAAAAAAAATTAAACGAAGTAGTCATCTCCCCGTGGTGTTTGTCGGATAACGCAAAATCGTGCAAATACATTTTTCCCGTTCGAAGGACGGGTAACTGGCAATAACTACTATTTTTAAGTTGAGGGCCGACTATTCTGAAACCCGCATACTTCAGAAAGTTTCGAGTCCTGTCCTGACCAAACTGTTGCTCTGAAGAAATAACAACAGATTGATAGTTTGAATAAAATGAACAAGCTTTAATGGTTATTTAACATTATTATTCCCACAAGTATGAGGATAATAAAAACACAGTCGGGGTTCAGACTGGCTAGATGGGAAGGGCACGATTCGCTTGCCCTGACTGGCCTATATATATATATATACATTTTTTATCTTCAGTAAAATATAAAAAAACTATTTAACTCGTCACTTTTTTTATTAACTTCTTTGCACGGGATGATTATTGTTCTTGAGAGTGGCTATAACATTTTCAAGATGGATGTGTTTTTTTCCCATAATTACAGTAATTTATATGCCCAAGATGTCTGTTATTTTGCTATACAATACAAGGTTAAATCTATCTTTTATAAAATTTAAAAATTTCAAGTAATTTTTCAGTTCTTATTTAATATTAAATCGCTTTGTTCTAAAGAAGTCATTTCGTTTATATTTTCAAATCGGATAGCTGGTACGGGTTGATAAGTTTTATCTGTATAACTTAAGATGAGAAATAGTAATAAAGGTTAAACGAGGTAAAAGAATGTTATGACAATTAGCGGAATTAAATTCCTTAATAGTCATGGAAAAATTCAGTCGTAGTTATCACATAAAACTAAAAAAAAATGTAAATTAGGACGTACACTACTGTATTGTTTAATTAATATGCGATAAACGACTACGATATGCATAATTCTTTTTAATAAAAAAATTGGTATAATTAGAGGTAACAAATTATCTTCCTTCAAACCTCTATTTTACAATTGACATAAAATACAATATTAAATATGTTCGCTTTTTTTATTCTTATCTACGTTTTTTCGACTATTAAGTGGTTTTATCAACTGAATCATCAAAATTGTTAAAATATTATTTTTGTTAGTCCAGACATATTTCTGATTATCAGAAGGCGTTCCTGGAAAATAAAATTACTAGTTCCAGGCTTATAGTATTAATAACAATAACGGAAATTTTAGTTACGGTTATCGGTTCAAAGAAGTATTTACGAAATAACGGCCTGGACAAATTTTATTGTAACATTAGTTTTGTAAATTCATGAGAAGTTACACAAATATGACAACTATAACTTTATTGTTATTATCGTGTTGAGCTCGAGCTCTGTAGGAGTACGGGGGTAAGGGATAGCGACCAGACGTCCGATAGGAGGGAGTAATATTGTAATAATGTATTATGGCAACCGCAGTCGGCCATTCGTACGCCGAAAGAATGGCGAGAAGTGAAAGATGTCGTGGTAGTGAAAATGTCTTAGGAGAGAGAAAACAAGCCTCGAGTCGAGGACCGGCAGGTTCGGAACGGTGTCGTCAGTTCGACGAGGGAGAGAGTTTCTAGCGATAACTTAAAATGCGCCCTGCACCCACGATCCATATCCGATCGTGTTCTCCGCTGGTGGTCCACCAAGGTAGACCACACAACCGACGGCCGAGGATTATCTACTCCGTGCCGGCCGCACACTACCCGTCACAACGCGAACACAATCTACAAAAGGTTCCCACCAGATACCGCTGTTAGATATTTTTCACCGCATCAACATTTTTGCAAGGAATAAAACCTAAAAAAATAATATATGTTACCGGTAAAGTAATTTATTTATTGCTTTAAATAACACCCTACTAAGGTAAAAGTATTTACATAAAACACTGCTTACGTAATGACGGGGAATCATGTTGAAGTAATGTTAAATTACATCAACTGGAATCAGTTGAAGTAATTTACCACGATACACTTTATAATCTAATGTTGAGCACAATATTTCGTGTGTAGCTGTTTAAGATCTGTCTAATTGTACTACTGTACAATACAACTTGAGATTATAAATTCACCGTACCGCGGGATGTATCGATCTATTATTAACTATTTGTACATTCTAGCAGCGCGTTGTTTTATTTTTCATTTATCACTTATCACTTCACCGGTTCGATACATTTCTCCATTCCTTTCTGTTATCGCCTCGCATTTTAATGTTATAATAATAACATTAACACTCGCCAATTACTTGTTAAATTATTAGATTAAATAAATAAGTGTGATCACTTGTTTGAAAAAAAGGCATTTACTTTAAGAGAACGTATTTCTTTCGCATTTTAAAACTGTAAAGAGTAGATATAGATTTTTATAGTTATTTTTATTTTTTACGAGAATCCTCAGTATAACATAAATGGTTTTGAGTCAGTTTCTGACCGGATTAAAACTTACAAAATATCCTTACTCTAACAGATCGTTTTATTACTTTAAATTTTCACAGCTGCTATGTTATTTCTACTTATATAATTAAAATATTTGTATTAAAATTTCCGTTGAAATGTAGCTTTTCATTCGCATTACTTATTTCCTAATGAAAATAAAAAAATTAAATAAACTGATGCGTTCAATACTATTAGCCTTTTAAAGAAATACCTCAACATAAATTTAGATGAGGACATTTTATGTTAAATCCTTTATTTCTAAGTTTAAGTGTACCGGTCGAATTTTATCTTTGCTGAATGGTTTGAAGGTTAATTATAGTAAAAAGTCAAACGGTCTTATTTCATTCCCAAATCACTTTTTATTACGCTGTACAGCTTAATTTAGTTATTAAAATTTATCTTTAAAGAAATTACCCTTTTTTTGATTATCTTTACTTTAAAAAAAAGGCTTTCCTATCAAAAAAATGTATGCAAACGTATGTTCAATTATCTTTTCTCATTTTCCTCATCTGTGTTTGGTGTTAAAGTCACCAACAAATTTCTAATTATCGGACATTTTCAAGTAAGCGTTATTTTCGTCAGGAATGAAAGCAATAATAATAAAATACTAGTTTCATTTCAATAACCTAAGTAAGAAAATGTGTATAGGATTAACAAACAAAAAAAATTATTGCTACACTTGAAATGATTTATCAATAAAACTGTAATTCAGTACGATTGATGTGGGTAAATCTTACAAGGAAATTATTAGCCCCATTAAGAAAAGGCTTTCTTGCAAGCAATAAGGCATGGCCAAAGTGTGTGTGTGTGTGTGTGTGTGTGTGTGTGTGTGTGTGTGTGTGTGTGTGTGTGTGTGTGTGTGTGTGGTGAGGTGGTTATTAGAGTACTATAATTTTTACATAAGAGTTATCGTAGCAGTTATTAAAATAAAATTAAATTAAATTTCCTTCCTGTTATAGCAATAATTGTTTTTTTTTCATTTCCGGCCACCCATGTATCACAAAATGATAATTTTTTTCTGTTTAAATTTTTTCCAGTGTTCTCTCAAACGATTGGAGAAGGCCTTTTTTCATTCTTCTGACCATTTATTTATTTTAGATTCTCATTGGGTTTTTTCATGGAAATCCTTAAATTCTTTAATTTTCTTTCCATTTTGGATTATCTTATTCTTAATAGTCTTCTTTAACACCGCATCGCTATAATTTACATTCTGCCGCATTATCACGTTCAGCTGACATACAGCGTTAGTATAGAATAAGTAAATAGCTTTTTAGAATATCTTTCCAATTTCTAAATCTACGACTACCAGATTTTCCCCCTAAAATATTTGTCCTAATCTTTTTCATCCGTTGTAAGTTTTCTATTTAAATTATTAAAAGGCTTAATAAAGTAGTTTTTTATTTTCATAAAACGTTTAGCAATTGCCAGAAGAATAGAAACTATTTTATTTCAGTATTAAACTGATAAAAAGAGATAAATTTTTGTTGAGAAAAAAGTTAAAATCTTGAAATTAATACTTATTTTAAGTCGTTAAATACCTCAAAACCCCCATCAGTTTCAAAATTTGGATCAAAATAAAAAATATAAATAAAATAACAGGAATTGGACTGAGTTATACATCGAAGCTTCGGCTAACGTAAACTATTTTTTTCCGATTTATTAAAACAAAATTTTTTTATTTAAAAAAAAAGCAATTATCAGGATTCATTTTAATTTATTTTTAAATAGTTGCGTTAATCTTATTATTATTTATTTTTAAATGTCTCGTTAGTAATTGTTTTAGTCATATGTTTTATTAAAGTTTATCATTGCTTTTCATAGCTTCTTAATCAGTTTTCTTTGATCTAACAATTTTTGTATAAAAAATTAAAAAATGGTTTTCAAATTCAACCGATACAATTTACATAATGGCATATCGCATTTTGTAAGTATCTTTTTACTCGACTGGTGCACGCAAAGGAGGATTATGTGTTTGGCTGTCTTTATGTATATCTGATCTCTTGTAACAAAACGTCTGCTTCAATTTTTATGAAACGGGTTATAATGTTAGTCATGTGAGTGATGTTGAGTATAAGGTAATCTGAAAAAAAAAACAAGATAACCAAAGTAAGGCATTTTTTTTCTGTCCTAAGACGACTAATTTGTTTTCAAATTGAAAAATTTTGAATTCTTTGCAAAACTCAAACATTTAGAGCGTTAAATAAAAGCGTTTGAAAGATAGATTTTAGATACAGAGTTTCGTAATAATAATATAAATGAAAAATATTGATTAAATTTTTAATTACACGTAATTTTGTTTTAAATAAAAAAAAGTATATTAACAGTTAATAGATTAATAAATATTTAATCTGAGTTATCTAGTAAAACCAAAAGAGGTTATAGGTGATTCGATATGAGAAAAAAATCATTAATCAAAATTTGTACAGTCATTTTTAACCATAACAAGCATCCCTGCCTGGCTTATTAAGAAAATTGAGTAGTGAAGTGGATTCTCTTCTCCTAACAATGTTTTATAATGTTACTGAATTACATATGTTAAAAATCTGAATTTTCATGAATAATGAAATCCAACTCTTGGCTAATTACCTATCAATAAAACAGGCTAAATAAGAATCAGAAAAGAATTAACTTATAATATTTACTTAAAGTAAATATTTGTTTCCACCATTGAAAAGTTTATTAACCGAAAAGGGTATACTATTTTGTTATTTTACTCGATTTATACAGTCTCTCTTATGAATGTAAAACTTGTAAAGCATCAGAGATGCAAGTATCACAAATGTGAGTTACTTTCTCTGATATAAATGGTATTATTATACAGTCGATCTAGTGAAGCTGTCGTTTGTAAGGGCTGCTGATATGAAATTATATATTCACTTTAATGAAGAAGGTTTTTTTTATTTTTCAGGGCTCAAAACACTTTCTTGTTATAATCGCCCGGTTAATGAAGAAGGAAACGGGAAATCAATCGATCATCGCTTTTCTTGTTAATCTTGTCAAGGAATGTTTGTCATTTTTGGTAATGAAAATGAGATTTTATCTCGTGTCAGACTGCTTAAAGTTTCGGCGTTTTCGTAGTTTATTACGTGCTTTTCTTTAACTCATCTTCGTTCTATGCTTCCACGATTTTTGTATGTTTTAGTTTTGCATAATTTTCGGCATATTTTAGTATATTAATAATATTAACTTTTTCTTCATAGATTATATAGCATTTATTTATACTAAATTATACTAAAAACATTGTAATTAAATAATATGTAAAATTTAAATGTAGTAAATTAAAATAATTAATAAATTAATTAAATAAAATTTTAAAAATATATGTTTTTAAAAACCAAACACCAGGGACAATCGCACTTTTATGCCATCATAATGTATTTACAATAACGTATTGTTTATACAATACCTATACATTTTACATTTATACATTCATAAGATTAGTGTCAATTATAGAGTTCAGTTTTTAATGCAATATGTTTAATTAGTTGGTATTTAAGTAATAATAGAAATTTACTGTGACAAAAAATAAAAAAATAAATTTTTAAAACGTGCTTTTCTACATCTAAACATCGTACTAAAAAATAAGAAATAATATTTTCAAAGGTAAAGGACTATTGAAAAATTAAGTTTAGCATACGAAGTAATTCAATACAATTCGAGGAAAAAATGATCCAAACTATGGATTTTCCAGTATACGTAAATAGAAGATAGTTGTGTTTTTAACAAAATAAAGTTGTCTATTTTCTCAAGACTACAATGAAAAGCAGGGGGCTTTCATTTTCTTACCTACATAAATCCTTTAAATATGACAAAGGGTTTGATGCAAAACGGAAATGATAGCTTCAATATACAATATCTAGTAAATCTCTTTGGATGAACTAATGTTAAGATGCAAAATGAAATTGAGGTCGCACTCCGTTCTTTTTCATTATGATCTTGGAAAATAGATAAATCCATACATAATATTTTATTAAAAACAAAATTATCTTCTATTTATGTTTACCGGGTAACCCTTTGTTTGGATCATTTTTTCCTCGAATTGGATTGAATTACTTCATATGCTAAACTTAATTTTTCAGTAGTCCTTTACTTTTGAAAATATTATTTCTTACTTTTTAGTACGATGTTTAGATATAGAAAAGCATGTTTTTAAAAATTTATTTATAATTTACGCTATTTAAAAAGATCTTCGTTCAGTTAATCGCTAATCACTTTTTCTCCAATAAAGTGGCAAGCATGTAGTAAGATGCCAAGAATGTACACGGGAGCCTTGTAAGCTTTGATGACTAGGGATCTGGAGTCAGTACAGAGATTGCGCATCCTTTCTCTGCCAGTACATATGCCGGTTCCATCCCACCAAAGTACTGGACCGGAACTCCAGGGTTGGCAGCTCTGGAGAGGGGTTGTACACGGTGGTTAGCCTTGCTACAGAAGAATCAAGTGGTAGTGCAAGTTGAACGTTCTGTCATGGCAGAGGGCTCACCGAAACACCCACGTTTAGAACCGGTCGTGTTAAATGAAGCGAAATGGTTGAAGAAAGATTTTTTTGACTTTAGGTGAGGAGTCAACCGCATTCAAGAAATGTTCCCCCAAACCTAAGGGCGTTGTGGTCACGAAGAGAAATAGTAATTTCACTAAGGTAATCCCTTTTCTTATCGCTTGTAAAATAACTAATTGCAGTGGTGGCCTGGTAAAGAGAAATACAAAAAACTTTCAGCGGTCTTTACGTCGAGACGACCGACGAGATCCAGTCGCTAAAGATTCTTAGATTAAATAAAATAGGTTAGTTTGCTATACGCGTCGATCCTCACTGCAATCTAAATACCTCAAATTGTATTTAGAGGTTGTTGTTATCTGTCGAGATCTACTCGATTGTTCTGAGCGGGAAATTGTGGAGTTGTCACCGCAGGGAGGAATAGAGTGCCGAAGGCTGAACGTGAGAACAAATGACAATGTTCTTACCTTCTGGGTATCATGTCCTCACTTTTAATAGACCTAACCGGAGAAAGTGTGTGCTGGTATATACTATTTGGATGTGCAAGCTTTTTGTCGCACCCCATGCGATGCTTCAGCTGCCAGCGATTTTGCCAAAACGAGAATCGATATGAGAAACCGCTAATATGCGTGTGTGGAGAAGAGACTCGTGAAGGGGAACCGTGCAAGGATCCTTCCGTCTGTGTCAACTGCAACCACAGCATTCATGTCGATCAAGAAACTATCCTTTTTACAAAGACGATATACCTGTTCAAGAAGTAAAAACGTTACAGAATTTCAGCTGTTCAAAGGCCAAAAAATTGAAAATAACCACAAACCAAAAGCAGCAACTGCATATGCTCAGGTAGCGCCCACATTTCTTACTTCAACAGTTGATGCGGACCTGCTACTCGGCTAACTTGCTCCAACTTTGGCTACTATGATAGAAAAAAAAATCGATAATAAATAAAGTGAAATCTCTCTCTCAAATGGAAGCTACCAGACCATCCAAATACAGCCCTCATTAAATATTTTTAGTAAAACTAAAACCGCATCAAGGCAGAACAAAAAGAAAGACAAACTTAAAGTACAGTTACGTAGTCTGACAGATGAACTAGTTAAGAACGCTTCGAAACCCCTTGTCGGGCTTTGAAGCCTTGTTCTTTACAGTTGATCTCACAACTTAAACTACAGAGACTACATAAAGCCGCTCTGATGCACTTTTTACCCCTTTCCAGGGCGGCGGCTGATGTGACCCCTGTCGTGGGTGACCCTCCTCTCCCGCCTCTGGGTCGGTGGCCAAACTGAGCGCCAAGCTATGACCTTTCTCGTCCGCCACTTCTTTGCTCTCCAACTCAGATACTGGGAGCTACACGAGGGATGATATACATCTAGAACACAAAGCAGTTCTGAGGATGGAAAAGAAAAGCCAAAAGGTTTGGCAAAAAGGCAAACCCAATTAACCTTCTAATATAAAAGAGTCCTATTTGCAGTGGAATATCAGTGAATTTTTGTCAAACTTCCTTGAACTTCAACGTCTGGTACATGATATAGATCCTATTTCAAACACATTTTTGCCAAGATGAAAATTTCAGTTTAAGAAGATTATTTATCGATGAGATCAACTGTTCAATGTAAGATTCATCGGAAGGAGAATGACATAACGCGTTTAATTATCCAACTTCTGTTAATTACCCTTCCACCGATACTGTTAATGGGTGATTTTAATGCACACAATCCTACCTCGAAGTCGGATCAAACTGATCCCTAGAGAAGAGAGTTGAAAAACTTCCTTTTAAATTCTG